>NW_027466956.1:2315000-2440000 GCF_046128005.1 Genypterus blacodes
AGCCGACAGAATCAGGACAGTCAACCTGCTGTTATCCCTCAGGACAACACGCACACACACCAAACCATCTCATCTTTCATACAGTGCATTAACTCCCTCTGTGAAAGTCAATTCACATACACACAAAGATGGAATTTAAAGATGTCAGAAATTCTAATAAAGTCAGTGGAAAGCTGAAAAATGAAGTGAGGAGAAACACACTAGTCCCAGTTAGAAATGTCTCTTTTTGGATAAAAAAATTATTTTGTGATCACACAACAACAATAACAGTCTAGAGGAATATAAGAAATAATTATGGATCCTGGAGATGATACATCTCTGACTTCTGAGAATAAAGTTAGAATTATGAGGAAATAGTCACAACACTACTATTGAGTTTAAAATGCTTATTCTAATCAATATCCTACAATTAATTTCAGTAATACAGTATACATACTTGTATTTCAATTGGAATTCTAAGATTAATGTTGAATTCTTTTAGGTTAAAATTGGAACCGTGATGAAGATGGATGGGAGTATGAGATACATTTAGAATTAAGATCTGGACTCTGAAACCATGAAATGAGAAGAATCCAAAAAATAAGTAGATTCCTTAGTGACTCTGGGAAAAAAAAGGGCTTTCTTTTTGAATGTAATGTTTTTTTCAAATCCTTCTGACACTCCAATGTTAAAACCTTTCCCAATTCCCAATTAAAACAATTCACTCAGATTTCTGATTAATCCTTAAAATTATGCTTTTCCCCACAGATTATTGGAATTAATTTTAAAACACACACACACACACACACACACACACACACATACACGCACCAAACTCCCTCAGCCATCATGTGTTTCCCTGACTCTCTGTTTTGGCAGCAGCCTGTTGTCTGTGTTAAGCTGACCGTTGAAGATCGCATTTCACTGTTTCCTCATTCTGTTTGTGACAGCAGATGACAGAGAAATCATTATTTCCTTTTCCGCCGATCACTAACGCTGTCCAACTGATGTGAAGCTCGGTAACGGAACAGCAAACCTGTTTGTAAAAGATGACGAGTGTGCAGGTTAGATATAAAAGTCGTGTTTGTGTGAATTCATTGTTTTCCAACTATTGATAAAAGATACACCTTCTTAAATACATCAGTTTAGGCCTTTTCTTTGTCCCACAGTAGCTAAATACCTCTGTGTAGTAGAAAGCCTGAGAGGATCTTTACAATAAACAACCACTATGGAACTTTATCCTATATAATAATATATATGTTATAGTATTTGGTAAAGGCAGATTGGCCTGGTGTCCAATCAGGTCATGTCCCCTCTGGCTTATTTTTGTGATGTCATTTTCTAATTTAGAGGGTAGAAATAAAGGAAAATAAACATGACCATGGCTGAAATGTTTTGCTCTTTTATAGTTATTTAGTGAGATGAATGGAGGAAGCTCACAGAATAATAACACTAGCAAACATTACTGCTACTGGAGTCACTGATTAAAAGTCGATGAATCGCAGGAAAGTGAAGGAGCTGGAGGATGAGACCTTTGTCTGAGGATGAGGAGAGAAGGAGAAAGAGGGAGTGTGACCAGGCCTACACGCTGACAAACCCTGCACACTCTCACAAAACTTATCCGCTATGTGCACCATCCTGGGACTCGGTACACTTTAACAAAATCAGAAATGTAAAATGCTGGAGGCTTTTTTTTCTTCTCACTCCTGGTTGCACTGACTCAGCTCTCACAGCATCCACATCCCAGCACCAGCACAGCTCAGTGCCCCTGGTGCACCGGAAAAACACTTGGGAATCCCACTAGTCTTTCTCTTCCTCGCCACGGACAGTTATGGACAGCAGGCTGGGAAGGAGCTGGGATGGTGCACAGGATTCAGGCTGCGCAATGAGAGTTTGGATCATCTCCACCAGCTGACACCCTACCTGACTGCCTAAGATGTTAACTCGCTGTGTGGGACCTAACCAGAGAGGCTGGAATGCTAGAGAGCTCCAAAATCACCTAGTGTTGCTTTTACTAAGTGATAGATAATTGTTAGCTGTTGTTGTGCTGCTTGCTAAAGTCTGCATGCAAGCTGAGCTGGATTTCATTTGTATGACAAACTGTGTGGGGCAAAGATTTGAAAGGGAATTATGGGTAATATATAGCTTCATCATTGTGGTAAACATTCACACTCTCACTTCCATGTGGTTGATATAATTGTTATTCTTTACAGGTGAGTTTGATCTTGTCTCATGTCAGGTAACCAGACGGGCAGACAACTCCACCCTGCCTCCACCCCCCACTCATAATCTCACTAATAATGTTTCCTTTAATATTTGCCTGTCTCTGTGTTGATGGATGGGGTCAGGCCATGAGTCCCTCTGCAGAGGTTGAAGGTCAAACCAGAGCCTCAGCTCTCTGTCCGTCGTCTGTAATGCGAGCTGAAATATTAGTCCTAAACGCCGGCAGTTGCCCAGGCGCCTCCATGAAGATGATGAATTAACTGCTAAGGGGAATTACAGATGGAGCATTTTGACACACACTTAAACTTCATAACTAACACACAAATGCACATACGCGTGCACAGAGAGAGAGAACACACACTCATCTCTGCATGCAAATGATTGATAATAGACATAAACAAGTTTCTCCCCTTCTCTCACCAAACCTTGATTTCTCTCACTCTCTCTGTCTCTCTGTCTCTCTCTCTCTAACACACACACACACACACACACACACACACACACACACACACATACACACTCCTCTTTATGTATGCTAATGATTTATCACCGTCTCCAATCGACACTGGCATCATCATAGCTTTTATTTATTTATTTGGTGGCAGCTCTTGGCCTCTTGCTGTCTCATATCAAATAGTTTTTTTTTATTATTTTTTTTAGATGCACTCTGACAACCCACCTGAAAACAATCAAACTACAAGTGAATGGCACACACACACACATTCACAATACTGCAAAATAGTCTTCAAACTATGAAGACACATGCAAAACACACTTGCATACATATTTTGAGCTGTCATCATTACTTGAAGACCCTATTTAATGTGGGTGTCTACTCAACACATCTTGTAGGTGCATGGTGGAATAAAATAGTTAAAATTGGTGTGGAAGTGTAAAATTATGAGACAATGAGCCTAAGCTATAGTCAATATGAGAGGCCCCCTTTTACTACAGCATTAAACTGTGACCTAAATACCTTGATGTGTTCTCTGAATAACAGAAATACATTTGACTGTTTTGAGACGATGACTTTAGCATCAGATGTAGCACAAATTGATAAAAAAATTAGTTATCATAAGTAATTAGAGGGAATCAAAAGACCATCCAGCTCAATCATGAATATTTGCACATTTCTAAATCGTTTGTGTTATAATGTAAAAAGACGTTAAAAAAAAGAAGTCCCTGTCAAAGTCATGACACATGTGTACTGCGCCCAGTTTCATGTCAGTTGCGGCCCGTACAAAGGCATGTTTGTGGTGTTTCTGTGACATAGAATCCCTTCTGTCTGAAGTGGTTGCTTCAGCCCTGTGGACCTGCAGTGGAGATCAGAACTCTATGAGCCTCCTCCTCCTTCTCACAGAGTTTCATCTGCAGCACACTGAACCACCGATAGATCACTCTGACTGCAGCGAACAAACCCTTGATGACTTGTGCGCATTATGTACGTCCCCTAATGTGAGATCAGCTTATAAGTGAATCTCTTTTCAATCTATCCCTCTATTTTCCCCTCTCGTCCCCAGACTGAAGAACATTATGGTGCAGCCTTGATGAAGGGATGTTTCTGTTCATCAGGAAGAAGAGGAGTGGAAAATGAAGGAGGGACTGTGAAGGCTTTCCAGGGTGCTGCCAGAAGATCATTACAGAGGGAAGAGAGACCAGAGAATGTGCTTTACCCAGTGTGTGTCTATGTGTGTATGTGTGTGTACGTTTAAGAACACACGTCTCTTTTTGATTTAACATCAATGCAAAGCTTTTGCGTGGAAGATTTCTAATAATACAAATGCATTGAAATCTAACTTTCATTCACAGACTTTCATTTAATACTGATTACATCCTCTGGGGAATCAAACACATTTCCGTCTGCTGAACAGGATGAGCTGTCTGAATAAAACAATAGCAGTCTGTCTGAACACTCCTCTCACATGCAGAGTCCACAAACACTGCCCAATACGTCCAGAAATAGTTGCTTATCTCAACAGAAACTGATCCCTTTGTCAATATCTTGACACACCTGACAACAGGAATGAACAGAAATTTGGGGCTGTGTTTTGAGGTATTGTGTATGTTTGTGTCTTTGTATGTCAAAACATTACCATTCTAATGAAATCCTTTTTTGTTATAATTGTTTTCTTAAGGTTTTTTCCAAGAATCAAGAAATAACAAAAAAATATTTGAAGGTTTGGCTTAAATGCACAGACTCTCTCAATTTTTGTCTATGAAAGTATTTTGCACGCTGAAGGACAAATTCAACAATCAAATGAGCCAAGGATGTCTTTACTCAGGACCTGAGACTTCCTTGTGGCTGGTAAACAGTGACTTGGTCCAACTTCTGATGGGTGTGAGGCTCAGTGAGGAGCAGCAGATTGACTCCAGCTGTGGACAGTGAAAGTTTTGACATTTAAAGCCTTTAACTAATCAGTCAGTCTCCTCTTTTCTCTGACTGCACAGTGAGAGAGGAGATAATTTGAGCGCTCTGTCTGTTTGATGTACGCTAATCACATGTGATCTTTTCAACAGGGAGCGGGCCGTCTCGTTAATTTGACCGTCGGTGCGCGGCCGGACACCCCCTCCACATCAATCAGGCCCCCGCCAGAAGAATAATTGCAGAGCCACCATGCTTCGATGCGCTCGACCTTTACGACCTTAAAAGCCATTTCCATTTTTCTGACCACAAAAAAGAACATATCTTGTTAATTGCAAAAAGGCAAATATTCTCCCTCCGCTCCTCTCCTTGATATTTGATTTCCCTCTGAAGGCAAAATGCTGAAAAGCATTTTCATTTTCATTCATCAATGCTTATCAGTCATCTGAAGGCGCCTTCAGCCACAATCAACATCACAGCTTCAACCGAGAGGGACGCAACAATGAGAAACTATCAACAATCACAAGAAGCAATTTACTTTAATGTGGAGTGTGTTTTACTGAAGCTAACTGCTATTTTTTAATCCGTTGACAGCTCGCCTCTCAAATTTTCCTACAGACAAAGCAGAAACATTTGAGCACCGCCTCTGTTCGTTGAACAAAATCTGGTTGATCTGGTGACCACACTGCTAACACTTTCCCTTTTTAACTAGGATGAGTCGACACCCTCATGCAACATTTCCAAACTCCATTTTTGCCTTGTTGTCACATTAAACCCCTAAATCAGCCGTGTCCATCTTGTCAACTCTTTATTGCCCTGAAGTGCACCTCCATCTGACACGTGTCCCTCTAGTTGGCTCAGATGGTAAATGGACTGTATTCATATAGCTCATATTAACTTCATTCCAAAGCGCTTCACAATGACCTCACATTCACCGATGGCAGGAGCATGCGTCATAAGTTATAAAGTAAAAAGTATTGTGGTGCGATTAAGCATGTCTGAGTGGTCAGCGATGGCTGGTGTTGCACAGTCCCATGACCAAGCACTCTCTGTTTATGTTCTGTTGCAGTGAGACTGAGGGATGTTTAAACAGAGAGACAGACAGGTGACCAGGAGCGCTGAGGAGAGCCCTGATTTATGTTGTCTGTGACTGAAAATGTCTATATTAAGTTTGTTAATATAAGTACATAATATTAACATTTATATAAGTACAATTCCTTTAATAAAGTTTGCTGTGCATGTTTCCAAGGGTGTGTGTGTCTCCTTGTGGCTCTTGGTGACCTCAAAGAGGTTCCAGTCATATACCAAATGTAATGCTGGAATGATCACTTGTAAAGTCATTGATCATGGAAATGTAGAATTTGTCATTTTTGTATGCTTGGAAAACGTACAGCTATCTCAGTGTATATCTGACAAAGGTGCAAAATCCTTGTCTCTCTACTGATCCCCAAGACTGTCTGATCTGTGTGTCATGACATGATTCTGAACATCATTCATTTTTTTCTGAACATCGCATTATTTTGAGGACAGATATTTATATCACTGTTACATTTCCATACGCCACCGAGGATAAAAAGATGTGGACCCACTCAAGTTTTTCTTTCTTGTTCAAAAGTGTAAGAAGAAGACCACAAAAGTAACAGTCTGCACAATCAGGGACAAATTGATTTGCAGTGTGAGCGAGAGAGCGGTGACAGAGGTGAAGGACAGATCACAGTTATTCCTCTGTCCGTCCTCCTCATCATCCTGGCATCTTCTCTGTGTCATCAGCAGCATTTCCTCTTCCCGCATCCAACATTGTCCTGATGATGTAAACACTCTTTAATGAGCAGTAATACCCCTAAATTGTATGTTTATCATTGAATCCAATCACTTTCTTCAACTTTCAATTGTTCTTCAATTTTCTCAGCAGTCAAAATACAACATCCCATCTGTGTTTACTTTCAGAAGGAAAACAGGGTCTGATTAAGGCCAACAAAATGAAACCTTGGAAGATCAAAAACCATTACTGGGCTTTTGGTGATGATTTGTGCTGATTGGGGTCAAAGCCAACCTTGCAGTATAAACACACTTACTGCCAGGGCCAGAGTGGGACTAATTTCCAGACTGGGAGTTTCTCTTCTCAGGGTTTGTGGTCAATCGATTCTAAAGCAAACCTGGGTTCAACCAATTTTGGGATGCGGAGGAGTGGGGAGGGGGGGCACTCTTATCCCCCTAGAGCAGCCACGTTTTGGTGAAGGCTGCAGCTGCATGTGTGAATGGGTCGCAGAGCGGTAGAGGGAGGTTGACTGCTGCAGCGGCCCACCTGGAGTCCACCCACCTCTAGCTGTGCTCAGACCACAGCTTGCAATTTTTTAAATCAAAATATGATATTCATCGTCTTATTCCCGACTAAAAATTTCAACAAATCTTTCATCATTTTATAAATAAAATCCTTTATTTTAAACGATGATTCTAAAATAATGAGTCTTGAAAGCAATTTTCACGAAAAAGTATTAGCCTATGATTAACACTTATTATTAGCCATGATTAACACCTTAAAAAGAAAAAAGAAATCTTTGCAAACTAGAAACTATTTCGTTACATAAACATAAAATAAAAGGATCTATAAAATAAAATACAGAAAATAGTTTTTAGAAATAATTTTAGTAAAATTTTCCATTAGTAAAATTAATCATACAATATAAATTATATCATAAACATAAATGTAATTTTTGTATTGTAATTTGATTTTTTCTGTTAGTGGGCAGACAGCATGCTGTTATTAGTTTTATTTGCCATTCCCACACAAAATACCCCCCCAAAAAAGTACAAATACAGAAACAAATGACACAAGAAATACTGTATGAATGTAGACTGAAAGTTTGTTTTCCCAATAAATTAAGTTTATTTGTTGGTTTTACATTGTGGATAAACAGGAAACATGCAGTCAAGCTCTTTATGGCCAATACGAATCATAAAGATAATCCACATCACATATCACATACGGAGTAAATAAACACAAACACAGAGCGTTTCTCTCCCATTCAGTTCACGCCTTTACATACAGTATATACACAAGCTGAACTTGTTTTCAATTATTTTTCCACCTTATAAATTTTTCCATTGCATGTTATTCATCATCTATCTGGGAAAGCAGAGGTTTTAATTAACAAAAGTACAAGAAGTAACCGTAGAGCAAGGCACACTATTATATTGAAAAGATTTCAAACCCTATTTCATCATACACACCCACACCTGGATCATCGCCCCACCCACACCAACATCACTGCTAATTGTCATCTTTCTACAAAATAAAAAAGAAAACAGTACATGGTACGGTTGTGGTTTACATACACACAGTAACATCAATACAACACACATCCTTGTCAACAGTCATCAAATGTCTTTGCTCCTACACAACAACACCACTTGAGCATTTGCCAACTTTGGTTGTGTTGCATAGATATAAGATACTGTTGTCTTGTTTGCTCATTTTCTAGATGCCTGTTGGTCTGTTGCTTTGGAAGGCTTATGTTCAGAAATACAAGCAGGTAGATATTACAGTGACCTTAGGAGTGACTATGACTTCTCACAGGATACGCTCGTCCCCAATTACAGACTCAGTTTGAGAATTGATATGAACCTCAACGCGATGGTGGTCAGTTGTCTGTCTGCACAGGTGTGTCCCATTTCAGGAGGCCACCTCGTTCAAAATATGTGACAAAGTACAGTGAGTACAGGGAAGCACTCACCAAAGAGACCCAATGTAATCGACTAACAACAGCCTATCACCTAACACGGTGGCCCATTGAAAGCAGTATATGCCAAGCCTGGCAACCAGCTTTTATAATACTGTCGACCATTGTTAAAAGGGCGTGTGATAAAGCAAAGAAGAAAAATGAATACATTCGTCATTTTTATAAAAAAAAAAAGATGATGAAAGTAGAACCCTCACCAGTGAGCAATCAAGCAATACAACAAATTATGTTTTGTTTTTTTACTGCAGGCATTAACAGACATTAACATTTCTTATTGTATGGCTCTGTGTAAGGTGCAATGCTCATTTGTCAATTGAAGCATCCCACAATCAATTAGTGCCTTAATAATGACCACTAAATTTAATAACAGATTGCTCAACTGGGCAACTAGAGTGTTCACAGCTGTGTCACATTGCCCAGCTACTTTGTATCAATACGCCAAGAAATGCCAGCAGATAGCTACTAATCCTTGCGAGCTACAAACTAGCATTGCCTTCTTGCTGTTTCCCTTCAAGAAGACGTGTCAGGTTTTCAAACTGAAAAGCAAAGAGACGTCCTGTTCACTATGTCGCATTTCACAATCATTGGAAATGTTCAATTTAACTCAAGCTCTTAACTGGCTGCTATTGTGTCACTGACCAGAAGGTTTATGTAGCAGTTGTTGCTAGGCTAGTGCATGCTAACGGACATGGGAATGTAAACGTCTAGTGTTAGTTCTGCCAGGAAGACTCATTGTTCATGTCACTTGTTTATTTGTTCCTCCAATCAAAGTCAACTCTTTCTTGTACAAGGCTATGATGATACATTTCAATCATTACTTTCTCCAATCAGGTCTGTATCCGCTGGTTAATTGGCATGGGTGCTTCACCCTTCATTCTGACCTGACCTTTCAGAAACCTTCTACTAACTTTCTTGTCTACTGTTTTCAGTCTGCCAACTTCCATCTTCCCACCTCCCCACTTCTACCACTTTGGTCCATATCCTGCAGTCCAGGTGGGCTCCCCCCCACTCCAGCAGGACTTGTGTAGGCCTTAACTCTATTTCACAGAATTGACCCTGCGCCAAACATTCTTCCTTTTTTTCCACATACTGTGTGTTCCATGCCTTTAAGTCTCCAAGTCTCCCTGGCAGAATATTTTTCTCGGCAGAAGCTTGTTATTTGTAAATCAATTCATTTATCTCTAATATACTGTGTGAAATTATTTATGTATTTGGCAAGCAGCTGTATAATCAGCGGATAATCTATCATTTATATCACCTGCTGATAATTTTTTGTCCCTTACTTACTTTCTGCTGTGATAAGTTTTGTAAGCTAAGTCACGGAACGGAACTTTTCAGTCCATTGTTGATCATTACATGTAAGCACTTGACCCAGTGTGGGCTGCATATGGCAAAAGGTCATGTGGGCGGCAGTTTACAGTGGGCGTGCCAGCATGGTGTTCAGCAGGGCACCCACCCCCTAAGGCGCACAATGCAGCATTCACGATCGTGTCACCCAATTGCTCTGAAAAAAGAACAAAGTGGTAGGAAATTCGATGACATTGTAGGTGTGATGTCTTTTACTCCATGTATGTAAATTACTTTAAAAGTCTTTAAGTCTGCAGTCACACTAAACATCAATGATAGCACATTTATAGGTGTGAACCGCTGTTTTTCAACATAATAGCAACCAATTTACTAATTTGCCAATTACATTTCAAACTCATGATGTTTACTTTTCAATGGTGTGTTAAGTAAAGCTACATTTACAACTGCAATGAAATTGGAACCTTACACAAAATGAAATGTGTTGGTGCAGAAGTTCAGGGAATTCAGAAAATGAATTTCAAAAGTGAAAGGGCCTGCATTAAGTCTGTGGATAGAGCTTTGTTGTTGTGTGAAGAAATCTACATTGTTATGATGATTCAAGCATGTAATCATTACTCATGTGAGAACAGGATGTTATGACAATATCTCATTGCAATCTCTGGCTGGGTTCCAAAATGATGCAGAGAGGATTTCCAGGGAATAAAATCCTCTTCATTATTTGCACTTACCAAGGTCTAGCTTGAAGGGTCAAGATTATGATAATTATTAAAATGTTTCCATGGCTTTCCCCAAACATTAGGGATATTTAATCTAAAAATCACATCATCTATAAGATACTTAGTTGAACCCTTTTACACCGTACCTGTGCTGTAACAATCTGCAGCTCATACCATGAGCCTTAGTACTGATATTACACAGGATGTTGTCAACTGTAGTAATTACAGAGGTTATGTGATTCTAGCCATGTGTGTTTTGGCATCTTGATGATTTGGGTCAAAATGTTCATTGTGCATCTTTTCCAACAGATAACTATGGACACTCGAATCAACTGGAAGGTAAGTTTTGGTGAAATGTTTGAATAGAAATAGCCTGTAAGAATCAGAGATGTTGGACATAATTCCTGTTTCATATGAACTCAAATTACTTCTGTGTAAATATTACTATAGAAATTTAAAAATGTACTGTAGCTATTATTACCCTCAATCTTACCTTATATTCATGTTTGAATAGCAAAGTGTGATATAACCCACGCTTCAACCATAGAAATATTTTCAGTGGCATATTCAAATTATGGGATTTACTTGCAATGAACTGCTTTGTTGAACCCAACTTTTTGCTTTATAATCACACAGTAGCTGTGTGAAAACACTAGTATTTTTTGAAGAGTCTGAAATCAGTCAATAATCAGATTCCTGGGTAAACATTGGTACATTTTCTTTCTAACTCTAAAATGTACTTCATGTGTTTGGAGGTCAATCGACTGGGTTGTCCATTGCCTAACAGGTAAATCTAAAACTAATGTCGTGTGTATGTCTTTCAGTATGAACAACAAACATTCATGCTACCTCATTATATAAACACTCAATGAAACCTGACAATCAAGTCACTACCACCCAGCAAACACAACCCAAAAATCAGTTTGAGGATTCCCAGAAAACAGCTGTTCAGTCTTTCTGAGGTCGCTTTCACACCTGGAGTCTGCACCGGTGATCAATCGTTTGTTAGGTTGTATCTTTCTTTTTTTTTTTTTTGGTTCAGTTGATTTCTCATTGTATGGATGTGTACTGGATGTGGAAATAGGTGGTCAGAAGTTATTTGTGACATGAGAGAAAAATAATGAGTAAGCATGGCTGCGGTCATGTCTGCTTTTAGTAACATCATTGTGTTCCTCCCAAACACAGCTGTCAAATGCTGCTCGACATGGAGGCTTGTTAAGGCTACTTGTCATCAGCAGTTTTTTGATCCACTTTTTCCATGAAATACCTGCTACAACCTAGTGTATGTTTAACCACAGAAGATTAGCATTGATGCGCTCTGATGTTTAACCACAGAAGATTAGCATTGATGCGCTCTCACCATTCCTGCCTGCTTGTCTTGCCATTACTTGTATAAGCCACAAGCTACGCAAAGCCCATCATACATAGTGTGTTTAGATCACTTCCTGGAAATAGGCTGAATTAGGGTAAAAATAATATCAGATTGGGGTTCGATTGGAACCAGTTGTTTTAATCCGGGTGTGATTGCTGATTTCCCACATGTCCAAAAGAACAGCACCACGGGGGTGAACACACCTGGGTGCGATTCAAATGAGCTAAATGCTGCAGGTGTGAAAGCCGCCTACTATTACTTCAGCAACAGGTGGTCCATTTTTCAGGGTCAGAGGTGTGAAAGGCTCCAGGGACAGAGAGGGGGCGCCATCTTGTGCAGTCAGGACAGAGATCTTCTGAGCAAGGACGAGCAGGTCTCTTAAAGGTGGATCCTGGAGATTGTTGCTCCCAAATCACTCTCTGGTTATCTCTGGGTAGATGAAAGAGATTACATTCTAGTTAAATTATGTTCAGTCTGGGAAAACAAGTAAAATGCTGTTTGCCTGCATGTTTTTTATTTTTCATTATTATCCTCTTCCTATTAGTACCTTCCCTTGAAAACCTTAAAGTCCTCAGTTTGTTCCCATTAGAGCTCCTGCAATTTGGAGAAAATTCTCCTGATGGTGGCGCTAGAGGAACTCCCCCCCCCCCCTCCTCGCACACACTCTCTCTCTCTCTATCTCTCTCTCTCAGTCTCCCGCCTGTGTTTTTCGCTGCAGACCTTCTGCTGTCTGGGTCACAGAGCACATCATGAGCCGCATTCACGATTGCTTTAATTGCGCCTGTGTGTGTGTGTGTTTGTGTAATCTCTCTCTCCCTCTGCCTCTCTCTCTCTCTCTCTCTGTGTCTGTATGTGTGTGCATGAACAGGTGGGCTAGACTAGGGCACGCCATGGGGGTCAGGACCAGCTGTACGCATCACTGATATGATATGTGCGTGCATGTGTGTGCATGTGCGCATGTCTGTGTGTGTGTCCTTTGTCATGGTTATGCTCATATTTTGTGTATACACATCAAGTTTGATTAGAGACTTTCAAGTGTGCATTTTTTCACAGATGTGTGCGTACAGGTTTGTCATTTGGGGTATTCGTGTGTGCTTGTGTGAGAACAACATGTATGTGTAACCTGCAGCTGCTGGGCTGTCTGAGCTTCTAGTTGGTCTCACATGCCCTGCCCTCAGGTGTCTGTGCATGCGTGTGTGTGTGTGTGTGTGTGTGTGTGTGTGTGTGTGTGTGTTTGTACTCCAAGTACAGGGGCAGTAGGTTTTGCTTAGCCCTGGAGGCACCCATAGGGGGGTTCACATCACATTCACGCACATGCACATGCACACTCACCACACACACATAACAGCACACACATACAAACAAACAAACACACACACTTTTACAGACACACACAGATTTTCATCCTCATTGATGCTCTGCAGGTAAACCCTTTGTTCAGGTTCTACAAAAATACTTGATAAAAACAAAATAAAATGAAATGTTGCTTCGTGGCTTTGATCCTTACCAAACGATAAATGTCTGTACTTAAACCTTTGCATTCACTAAAAATCACAACACAGCATGAAAAGCCAAGAATTTAACGATTCTTCACACAAGAAGCCCATTTAAACGTTTGTCCATTTATGCCAATGTTAATCCAGCGATGGTGTTTAGATGACAGTGAGCCAGATGCTCTGTGAAATGTGGTGTCACCGCTCACTTCTTTTTCACTGTGGGAATAGAGCATCACTAACCAATACCAGTTGCAAGTCACACCGGGTAGGAGCAAGGATCAAACCTACATCTCTATGGTGATGCATACATGCTACACCTACAACATCGCTTCTGTAAAGAATTGATCATCTACATTTGACTTGTTTTAACTAGTGGGCTGTCACCCAGTGTGGCATCAAGTTAGCAAATGCAGATCAATGGCAAAAGAATTTACTTAACACATTTTAAATGGTGGGAGAAACTTGAGTACCTTGAAGAAACCCATATGGACTTAAACTGTGGGGAAGTGGCCAGTGCGTACCACAGTAGTGCTTGAAAGTGGTCATGGTGGTTTGAAACTAACAGGGTGTGCAAATCAAAACAGTTTTTTGTACGTTGTAGCACGTCTCCAACTAGGTCCACAGTAGACCTGAAGTCCATAGAATGGCTTGCATGGAACCACAGAACATGATTTATGAAACAAGTGAAAGCTCCTCTACCTGAAGTTATACATTTAGGTAGACACTAATATGTTCAACATGTGGCAGAAATATACATGCAGGACAGTCTGAGGAAAATAGTTTTGCATATAAAACAGATAGCACAATAATAGCATAACACATGGGATCCCAGAAGACATATTTAGCTTTTATTTTGATGTGAGAAATTGTTTTGTATAATTTTTGTGCATGGGTAGAAACTTACTCTTAGTCGTCTTTGTCACACCTTATTCCTCCCCTGGATGCTCCTGGTGACATGACCGGCTGCTGCTTGGGAGGCCTTCGTGACCTGAGAGAGGCAGAAAAAGGGAGATGAGAGAGGTGGAGAGAGATACAAAGACAGCAGAAGAGGATACAGAGGAGGACACAGGGGAGAGTGGGTACAATACACACTGAACAAGCTGGACTGCAAATGAAACGTGCTCCTTAACTGAGCCATGTTCCCCTTTAAGAGGACAGGTAGATAAACAAAAAAGGGTTGCAGAGATGGTAAAATATTCAGAGCTCATTTGCATAAGGAAATAGAAAACTTAAAAGGAGCACCAACACGCTAATTCAGCAATGAAATGAATTGGAGGATCAGTGCGGGAAGGGAAAGCTCTTCACTGATGAATCCTAATGAAATCTGACTGATAGTAATTATGCTGATGTTGTTCTGTGGACCTTAACCTTTTAACTAAAAAACTGAGAAGTCTGCAAATCCTCTTCCATTAACACCTGAGGGAGGAGAGGGAGGAGGTGGAGAGGGAGGATGGTGGGGGAGAGATGGAGGGAGTGAGGAAGAGTGAGGGAGTAGGAAAGGATCGGAAAGGAAAGGGAAGGGAAGATGAAATAAAAAGCATGCACAATAGAGAACAGAAAATGATCAGGGAGATGAGGAAGAAAAAAGGGAAAGAGAGGAAATGGTGAGTGGGAGAACTGAACAATATAACAAAGACGTTTGTGTCAATGAATGTCTGAAAGGTTTTTTTCTGAAAAAAGTGAACCAAATTCAACTTTTCACACAGAACAAGGCAGAGTTTTGAACTAGAAACAGAAACACAAAACTAGTTGATTTATGTAGGAGATCTGCTAAAACAATCTAGAAAATAACAAGAACATCAGAAAAAGGGAAAAGTGGAAGAGAGAAATGAAAGGGAATACAGGAGAGAAAATGAGGATGAAACAAGATGGAGAAAGTGGTGGTAGAAGGAGAGGAGGAGAAGAGGAGAAAAGTTAAGGAGGGGTGAAATTTGAGAGCAGGAGTTGAAAGGACGATGCCTGGAAGAAGAAAGGGTGAAGTGAAGCTGATAAGGAGGAGAGGATTGGAGAAGGAATGCACTCTGAAGGAGAATGGAGGTAAAGAGGGAATGAAGGGGGATGAGAACAATAAGAAGACGAGAGGATGAAGAGGATGAGAGGATAAGTATGAAGAGTGGAGGACACAATGTTGTTGGGAGGAGGAGAGGGGAGGTCACACATATCACCACCTCTCATGTCCATCCAGCCTCAGAAATGTTAATGAGAGAAACACACCACTCTCATTACAATCACTCCTGCTGCAGAGCTGGGTTAGGCCTAATACCTGGAGCACACAGGTGAAGTGCTGTATCAAGGCCCTGAATAATGTCCTCAGATATCAGATTGTCCTCATACGTGGAACACTAACCTGTCTCGTCGCCACTGTCTTTTCTTCCTGCTGGGAGCAGATTTGCCCTCTCCTCCCCTTCTCCTCCTTCTTCACCCGTTGAGTATCCACCTCCTCTTGCCTCTCCTCCTCCTCTTCCTGAACACTATCTCCCTCTCTCATCAGTGAGCAGTTAATTTTGGGATTAATACGTGTGGCGGCAGTAGCTGGCTCTTTTGAGGGATTTGTAGCGGAGCTGCAGACACTTATCTTGGTCATTACGGCGCCCATATTGGATTCAAGCATTTTAGTATCTGCCAAACATTCAGCTGCGGGGGAGTCTATCGGGACGACACGCACCCGGGGATTAAGATAAGCGGGGCCCTCATTACGACTTCTCTCCTCCTGCGGCACGCTAACACTCAAAGTGGCCGTGACTTCCCCTCGAGCGACATCACAGAGAAGGTACAGGTTTTCACCTCCTTTCTCTTCCTCTGCAGCAGAGGATTGAGGAGGTGGCAAAGAAGGCCTTTCGTCATTTGGGTTGGAGCTGGGCCCCTGGAGAGAGGAGGAGGTGCTGTTAGAGGGCAGCGAGTTGGCCGATGAATGGTAATCACACCCAAGAGAAGAGAAGTTCTCTGAGTTCTGTGTTTGCTCTGTTGATAATGAGGGACTGAAGCTGTGGACATTCAGGAAATCCTGGTTTATATCCAACCTTGACTCTTTTGAGGAAGACAGGTAACAGAGACTTTCATCTGGATTGGAACCAGGCCCCTCTTGGTTCAACAATTCGACACCATATTCAGGCTCTAGAGCAGAAAAATAGCCGAAACAGTTGTTGGGTTTGGGACTTAAGTGCAGAGCCTTCTTGGTGAGCACCATGCTGTAGCAGAGAGGAGGGCCCAAATAAACCTCCTCAGTACAGGCATCATACAGGGTCTCTTCATCCCTGATGTCTGGGCTAAGGGGCAGGGTCACAGTGGAGCTAGTGAGGCCTTCAGTGGGGCTGTGGAGTGGTTTAGTTTGGTTGGGTGGAATCTCCAGAGTGCAGAATTTGTGCTTGGACTCAAGGCCAGGGGTTGAGTGTTTGGACTGAGCTGAGGCTGAGGTTGGCACTCGCTGGTTGGAGCTGGTAAATAGCACAGGACTTGGACTGTGTGTTGGTGTAACGTAAGAGGGGATGGTGTACGGTGCAGGGGTGGTGCTCTTGTCTTCACTGCACTGGCTGACTTCACCACAGTCACTGTCGTGGGAGGAGAGCGAGAGATAGGAGTAGAAGTCTCCCTTACGGAGGTGGATCGGCTGGTGGGAGTGTTCAAGTACCTGGAAGCAAGACCAAAACAAAAAGGATTTTGGGTACAAATGGCAGACACACAAAGTCTTGAGTAAGGAAACACAGCAGTCTAGTCATAGTTCTACTAACATGATCAGCTACAAATAAAAGCAATACAACATACTGGATTATCAAAAGTAAAATTAGACAACAATTTTGTGCTTCTGTGTTCTTTTCATTCTCCACTCTATGTAACTGTTGCACAGTAATTTCCCTCAGGATAATAAACTTTGATCTTATCTTATCTTTCATATCAGTGGAAGACTAACACACAACAGAATTGCAATTAAATGCAATTTCCATGTACAGTTTTTAGTTTTTAGTGGCTTTTAATTAATGAATTGCTTAAAAGTACTAGATATTAAATAGTTTTTTAGATTCCAAATACGGAAATATAGTAGAACTTTGCATGTGTGTTTTCCCTGTCATCCAACAAATTAAATCCTGATTTTGAATCTTAATTAAGTGGTGTTAATATATGTTTAATTTTACATTCAATTAGGCAAGCCAGTCAGTCACTGATGGACTGGCAACAGGTAAATTTGGTCCACTAACAGATAATGATCACATTAAAATGAATGTAAGTGTCAATGTACTAGATGTGTTCTCTGGTCCATTTTGTTACTTGGAATCAACAACCTCAGGTAGCACTAAGTTAGGTTAGTTATGGTAGGTTAATTTATTTAAGTCAGGTCCTATTGCCATTTGGGTTTCCATTCAGATCTCTTTTTTCTAAATGATGACCACAATGTACACTAACAATTAAGTCCACAAATGTGCAATTATTGCTGAGATGATGACCAGAATGAAACATTTTGGTCATAATTTCACCAGTCAAACATATAAAATTCAGAAGAAAATGATGTACATTACACCACTGCACAACCAATTTACATGATACAAGTTTTTACATTTCTGATTTCAAGGTGGTATTGGTAGACATATGAGAGTTGGGTGACAGAGACTGTTGGGTATATGTTTGTATTAATACTATACCTTGTCCCTGATGTGTGCAAGTGATGCAGAGCCCTGGTCTGTGTTGGACTTGCTGTTCACTTCTTCAGCCTGGATCTCTTTGCTTTTCAGTGCCAGTGAGGTCATGTCAATAATCTCCATCACAAAGTCATGAACTTTATCTTTTTTCTCCTCTGAACGCTGTGGATGGGGGGATGAAGGTGAAGAGGAAAGGAGAAGGTGGCTGCAGCAGGAGGAATGAGAACTGTGTCGCTTTTTGGGAGGTAGGGACGACTTTTTATCTCTCACTTCTCTCCTGCTTTCCTCTGTCACAAGAGTCAGGAACTTGAACTTCTCTTGAATGGTGATGGCCTTCCTCCCCCCAGCTGCAGGCCTGTTGCTGTGCAAAGCATCATGGGCTCTGCAATCCTCTAAAGGTGAGAGGGATGGAGGGGAGGTGATGGAAGCACTGTGGCAGGGCAACTCCCCCCTCAACTGTCCCACCAAGGAGGAGGTACGTTTGGATGGGAAGGGAAGGACCTCACAAGCTGGAGATTCAGAAAGCAGGATTGTCTTTGTTGTGCTCGATTCTACGTCCTGAATTGACTCCCCGACGTTGGCAAAAATGCCTGACTCCCTGAATGTCTCTCCTTTCTTTGTGAACACACTGGACTCCTCTCTTAGGAGTTCATCATCCTCATCTTCTTTACCTCTTAACAGGCTCTGGTCCACATTTCCATTCTCCACATCATCTACAAACTGATTGATGTATCTCCTTGTTGTGTTCCTCTTGTTCCCCTCTTCCTCCTCCTCCTGTTCATTTATATCCTGATTACTTTTTGTTTTGTTGTTTCCACTGTTGGCATATGTTTCTAGAAGTTTTGCAGCTGAGCAGTTTAGAAAGCTATGCTGCTCTTTGTTCTGAGAGGAGGAGGTGAATGTGGAGGAAAGGTTGGCGCCACACTGAAGCTCATCCCAGAGGCCAGCTTCAGTTTTTGAGGAGGAAGAGGAGGTGCGGGGAGATCGGATCCAACTTTGCAGCTCTCTCTTCATATATTCTAGCCCCAAAATGTAGGGCCCCTCCATCTCTTCTCCATCATCCTCCTCATTACCAGAGGAAGCACCGCTCAATCTATCTTCGTCTTCATCCTCTCCTTCTCGTATACCGAGCTCTTCCTCAGTAAGAGTGAGTGTAGAGGAAGACAGAAGATCGCTGTCATCCTCATCGTCATCTGTGCCGGCCGATGCACAGGAAACATTGACCACCATGCTCAAACTTGTAGCGTCAGATTCATCCATTCCTTGTCCGCCACGATTGTTACCATGGCGACACTTACTGAAAGAACAGGAGTTGGCATTCGCTGCCATTGAGGGATCCAGGAAGACATGGCATTGGTTTCTGACTGCGGCAAAATCATCAGATGCCACAGATGAGTCTTCAGTGCTACTCAGCTCTGTTAAAGAAGCCGAGACTGAACTCTCATTAATCAGGGATGCAGGTCCTTTACGTGAAGAACAAGAAACCCCAGAGAATCGTCCACAGAGAGACGGGGAGGCAGGGAGTTGGCTCCTCTGCAGGGAGTTGTTACGGAGAGTCATATCAGAAACACTGCGGGTCATCTTTGCAGGCAAAGGACTCTGAATGTTCTCAAGGCATTTCAGGAGATCCAGGGTTCTTCGACTCAGCTCCCCAGAGGAGGCTTCTCCTGGCACACTTTCATTATTCTTCCTTTTTCCAGGTTCACTCATCTCCATATCTCTGCCCTCCCCTAAGCTCAGCTCTCCAAGACTGGCCAGACTGCCACCAGTCTCTCCATCAGAGCTGTGACAGGGAGCCAAGCAGCTCTCCAAGGAGGCGCTGCGGTGCAGCTGGTCTTTAGAAGGGAACAACTCAACTCCCATGGTCAGCAGAGACTCCAGAGAGGAGCCATGAGATAATAAGGGGGTTGATGCTCGAAAACTGATATGGGGAGGTGTCTCCAAACCATTATACTGGTTAACTTTGAACTCGCTGTTGGATATAAAAGGTTTGGAGAACACTAAAGCTCCATCCTCAAATTCAGAGTCAGAGTCTGCTGGTGTCAAGATCCCACGACCATTAATCAGGATCTCTACAGCCTCCCCAGCTCCCCTCTTGTGCTTCTTTCTTTTCTCCTCCAATTTCTTCTCCCCTGAATTTTTCCTCCTTCCTCCGCCATCACTTCTCCATCCTTTCTCTTTTCTATTGTCCCCTGTCATTCCTCTACCTGTCTTGGCTATTTCTACATTTTCTTTGATGGTACTGACCTTTTTACAAGAGGAGCCAGTACCGCTCATCGCCTCCTTTTCCTCCTCTTGCATGTGATCATACTCCCCTCCCTGGATTTCAGAGTTTGTCATTGTCTCTGTTTCTCCTGTATCACTGACAATACCGCTCTCGCTCTCTGACCTTCGACTACTTCCCCTGCTGCCCTCGCTCTCAATCGCTCCATCCCAGTATCCCACAATCCCCGCACTGACACCTCTTCCACCTTCTCTGCCATTCAGTATTAAGCCACCCAGGAGGTCAGGTATGGATTCAATGGAGGAGAAGGACGAGTCCTTACTTAGGCTCTTCAGAAGGAGCTGCTGTTTCCTTTTTTCACCTTTGTTTTTGTGCAGTGAAGAGGAAGTGTTCTTGTGGAGGATAGGAAACTGAGGTTGTTTGTAGAGTTCAATGTTTTGGAGGTTGTACACCTGGTAGACATTGTTGTTGTTACATTGTTGTTTCCTTTGGGAGGTCATTCTGTTCTGATCTGATGAAGCTGTTAAGCTCTGGTCCCTTGACTCAATCTCTGATGACGATGTACCTATGCCATTGGACAAAACCTCACAATGCTGATTGACTGCAAGCCCAGAAGTTCTGATCCAGTTTAGTTGATTCCCATTGGACGGTATACTCTTCAAAGGCAGAT
Source organism: Genypterus blacodes (assembly GCF_046128005.1). Classification (NCBI taxonomy): domain Eukaryota; kingdom Metazoa; phylum Chordata; class Actinopteri; order Ophidiiformes; family Ophidiidae; genus Genypterus; species Genypterus blacodes. Next base: position 2,335,722 of record NW_027466956.1, read on the forward strand.
CTGGTTCTGTGAGGAGGTTATTTGTGAGGTCAGGTGTGGTTATGTCCTGTTGTTCTGGTTCTGTGATTGTCATATCTGTCTCGTCCCACTCCCAGGAGTCATCTGGTGCTAGTGCTGCTGGGCCAATTGGGACTGGACTAATCTGATGAAGGTCAACTAAACCTGGTTCCAGAAAGTTTCCAGGGACCTGGAGACACAAAATGAAGAAAGGAACGTGTTCAAAGCTTGTCAGTAAGGACAAATTGGAATCCAGTAGGATAAGACATAAACCATGAACACACAATGTCATAGAATTGATTACTGTATGTGTGGTCTTTACTGACCATAAAAACAATCAAAAAAAAAACTTTGCAAGTACAGTATTCAACCAATCCAAAAATAGATTACATGATAATCAAGTCTGGGAAGAATTAGTTTCCTTTTATTCTAGTGAAATTTACATTTTTAACCAGATGATTTTGAGATTTTGTTTTATTTGCTACATTTCATTTGTTTTACAGCCTAAACTGAAGTAGAAAATTGAGACAATCAATAACTAAACAGATTCAATACATCAGTTCAGAAGGTTTTCCCTCACAGTCTACCCAGAATTGTTTCAGTAATTTCTCAGAAACAAGGAGAAAATTTGGTGGTTGGGCAGAAATGACATTCAATGAAAAGTTAAAATACAAAAATGAATTTAAACTCTAAGGGGTAAAAGTCATCCTATGTTTGTTTTTTTTAATTTTATGCCATTAAAGCCTATCTGCTCAGGTTACACTTTTTTCACACGCTATATGTCTTCTTTTGCGCATGTTGAAGACAGTGTGTCCTTTCTTGAGGACTCAAGGACATGAGTACTCCATTTGAAAGAGGAAACACTGACAAAACTTTGACAGGAAGCCATTCTGTGATTATTTAAAAAGAGTAAAATCAGCCTCTCCCAAAGCGATTGCTCATAAATCTCAATACAAATTATTCTGCTCTGGAACAAAGCAATGAATTATTCAAAAACTACTTCTGAGAGGAAGAGCACAAAGCTGAAAACCCCAAAGTAAATACGTAATCAAAAGCCTTCAGAAAGCTTGGCTGTCTAAAAATATGCTTAGACACAGGATTTCTTTCCTTCCACAGACATAATTATACAAATTGCTCCGCGTCTCGTTAACAAGAGAGGGGGGTAATTCGTATTAGCCATTCATAGCCTATTAATCTAATAAACTAGTTGGCTCTCTGTGTGTCTCTGCGTGTGTGTCAGTGTATGGGATACGGGTCTGCGTAATGAATTTCTATTAGATTTGTGTTTATTCCCCTCACGCTGATAAGGGAGAAGGGTGTAATGACTGAACTGGGCTTTGCCACTGCCGACGCATTCAGAAACACATTCAGCACAGAGGGAAGAGGCTATCAATCAGCCTAATCCAATCAAATCGTGTATTTGATGACCCACACAAACCTTGGATATTATTTATATCTGTAATTTGTCTCATTTTTGTAATTTCATAACATTTTATAGCTGAAGCGTGGGCATTTTTACAACCCCATGGAGAGCAAAGAAGGGGTTTGTGCTGTCCAGTGTTCACAGTGTTTTGATAGCGCCAGAAACCCAAATGTTAAATTATTTTCACAGCAAAGAAATCCGGCCATTGTTGGTTACCTGCCAAAACCAGAGCTGCAGGCGGGTTGGACAAATTAACCAGTCAAACAGTGGTTGTAATTTTCCACAGACTCTAGCAACAAGCTGACAGACAGTATTTCTCTGTGAAATGTTTGTCCAGATGTTCCACAGTTCCTGAAAAGTGGAATTTACTTGCACATATTGCAGAACTCAAAAGCCCTTTACCCATCCATCCACCCACCCATCCATGCATCTATCCATGCTATATGCCCCCTTATCCTATGGGTTACATGCAGAGGACAAATGTTTCACTGATACACTGAGAATAAAGGTTCTTCTTAAAACTTCTTAATTTTCTTCCTAATCAAGTTATTTTGACTGTGTTCTGATGTTCATGGAACAGCAGGCAGGGTAGCCTCGATAGGTCTCCAGTCTATCACAAGGTACACACAGATAGACAAACCCAAAGCTTATACAGTTCAGATCTCAAAGATGCAAGCATACAGAACATGGCCCTTTAGCTGCTAGGCACCGCGTGCACCAGACTGCACAGAATAGTACACTTGGTATATTTGGTCCAGCCCTTTACATTTGGCTAAATCAGTGGTTCCCAAAGCGGGGTGTTTGGGGGGGTAGGGGGCGTGAAGAACTTCTGATCTATAAAAGGGGGGTACGAAAGAAAAAGTTTGAGAACCCCTGGGCTAAATCATAATGTTGCCTTTATTGTTTTTTCACCGCAGTGAAACCATGCAGTTGAGCAGTGTGAGCAATTTACAAGTTTTAGACCTCCACCTGCACTGAATGGGAGTTCTTTCATGACCTCACATACAATCTCTATTTCCTTGACTGATGCTGCGTCTTTCACCTTCGTGAAGGTACTGTAAGTACATGGCTTCTACATTCACACACCTACTGTCAGCAACATACTTACAAGCAACATATGGTGGTTTTCATTCACTGTTTGTAATTATGTTGAATCCAGTCTGTCTGCTCCTCCACTGTGCATAGAGATGATTTATCCGTGCAGAAGTATTCATTTTGAATCAAACCAGTGACGCAGCGCTCCCTCACCGCTGTGACAGCAGATACAGCAGCAAAACAGCAGAGACTACAGCAGCTCAGCAGCAGCAGAGACACATGAATAATCACCCAGACGCTGGTACATAACTCCGCTCTCCTTGGGCCTTCCAGCAGATGCTATGCTAACAAATGAGAACAGTCAAAACCCAGCTAATGGGAAAAAAGTTTCCCGCTTTCAAGGCACAGGTGCATCACACTTACTCACAAAAACACATTCATAAATTTTTCCTTGCACAAACCTGATCACATGCACAGTATGCAGCATGATGTTGAAATGAGGCACTGAGGGTTTCCTGCCATTTGTATTTAAAGTTTCATTTAATGCTTCATTGTAAACTAGTAAGTCCAATTGGAAAATATATTGTGGCAGCCAAATCATAAAAGACAATGTACTATGGAGGAGCACACATTACTGACAAGGACTAGCAAAAATATGGAATCTACCCAAACCTAACCTTGAAGTGGACCAGCACTTTTAAATGTCAATTCATCCATCTTTAGTAACACCAGAAAAAAAAGATTGGTGCGCATCATTTGTTTGTGCATAAGCCTATACAGAGCTCTCATGTCTGTACGTCCAAATGATGTTTCTTGTAAATATGTTCATTGGTTCATTGGCACACACACACACACACACACACACACACACACACACACACACACCAGACACACACAAAATTCTATTCATACATGGTGATAAACAGACAAGCACCCATTTCTACTCACTTATACAAACATTTACCGAAATATACACTCACACACAGACAAAGATGAAAAAAACCGGTTTATCAGAGCAGAAGTGTTCATTTATAAGCTAACACACCTAGATCGCTACCTCTCCTTCTTTCCATCTCCAATTCCCTCCCCCCTCTCTCTCCTATTCCTCTCCCATCGCCAGTAGAAGTGAAATTACTCTCCAACCAGGCAGCAGGTCAGAGTGTCTGGCCCCTGTTATTTGTCTTCTCCTCCTGTACAATGTGTGTGTATGTGAATGTTTGTGTGCCTGAGAGAGAGAGAGAGGGAGAGGAAGTATCGTGCGTTTTACTGTTGTTTGTTTCTAGCTATCACTACTATGTGTATATATGTGTGTGTGCTTCCGTGAATCCTGCGTGTTGCAAACAAATTTTTGTAATTATGTTTTAAAGGTAGATCACAAAGCTTGTGTGATATCATCTGCCCCCGCGCTGCCTAGCTCTACATCTCCTCTCTCAGAGCTCTTAACACACACCTATATATCAATTAATTATCTGGCATCAATAAGAAAGGCACACGATAAAAGTGTGTGTCTACTAACGCACACATTTGCATCGCGTGCTTCAGTGTCTCTAAATGAGCGTTGATGCCGTTTTTCTGTTTCTATGTATGAGACAAAGCGCCTTTTATGCTTGACTGTGGGACTATACTCTTCTCTCCTTGTGTGTGTGAGTGGGTGTGTGTATTCACCTGATATCTAAAAGCATTCTCATTCACCCCAACCACCCCCCCCCCCCCCCCCCCCTTTCTCTCTCTATGACCGCATTCATCACTATTACAAATCTATAGCAGCTACATAGTGCCGCAGCTCTTTACCTTTGCAGTGCATCAGTTTAATAAAGCACTCAGTGCTCGCTCCTCCTTCGGCCCGGGACAATCCGCTCTGGACGGCTCCCTAGTGAGCGATATCTCATTGCACACTTACATTGCTCACAACAGGATACTGTCACACGGTTTCACGTGTTGAGCTGTCAATGATAGCCGTCACTGTAATCAGTAGCTGCTCTCTCACGTGCAGGATTGGAATCGCTACACTGACATTTTGAATATAAAAGGAAACATTTTGGTGATGCACCATCACAGGTGCAGAGATCTGTGACAATTTCATATGTAAACTGTCAAAGTGTAAAATCACATTTCACTTTCTTTGTTTGTGCAAGAGGTAGCAGATAAGACAGGTGGTGTTGTTGTTAGTTTTTAATTGTTGTCCGTGTTAATGTTTTAAATGCGGCATTCTGGTTCTATTAGATCATGAAAAACATTTGCCTTGCATTGAAGATTAAATATGTTGTGAGAACAATGGCACTGGACAAGCTCCTCCAACTTCACGTTCTTCTTCTTCTTTTGATTGTGTGGCGATTGGCATCTATACTGTTGAATTCCTGCCATCTGCTGGACTGTCCCTTGCCCTGTCTTGTATGTTTAAAATAAGCGCAAAAGGCTGCAAAGTGGGATTAACCCAGCACATATTTGCACGGTGAAAGCTGAATATCACCAGCAGTGCCTGAAAGATTAATCTAGCATCATGCCATCATCTGTGTGTGAAAAGGGTTATTGTCCTCACAGAATGAACCACTGCGATTTTGGTAGCACTCTTTTCTGATGGATCCCACTATATACATGGCCTCACAGAGCTGATGAAGAGGGCAACTGGACTTAGACAGCAGTCCAGTTGCTTAAGATTTACTTTCCTTGGATACCATGACCTGGATGACCTGGAGATCATCAGTTTCCTCCTATCCTCAATATGAAACGAGGTTTGATAACCCAAATATGCAGGTAATGTACCAATCAAAAACATTTTCTGGTGAAATAATGCCTGATGTGTTCATTCAGTACAGCTCACTGAGAGTCAGTATGGAGTGTAAGGAAGGACTGTCTCACCTGTGGCTCTCCCAGCTCTCTCTTCAGTCTGTTCTGCCACTGCAGTGCTTGCATCACGATTGCCTCCCACCTTCTCTCTAGGTTAATTGACAGCAGTTGGAGGGCCTCTCGGTGCTGTTCCGCCTCTGGGCCCACCTCTGCCATGGTGCCCATCTGCAAGATGAATGAATTGTAAGAAACATTTTCATCAGAATTACAAAGATTTTCAAGTCATAACATTACTACTGCTACAATTATTACTGATACAAATGTCACTACTCATACTACTTCTTCCTGCAACAGTGTGTACCATCATTGCCTCTACCGCAAAAACGCACATTTCGCCTAATGCCTGCACTTCCGTGACAACTGTAATCACTGATACTATTCTTGATACTATGACTGTTAATACTACTCCCACTGTTGCTACTCCTGTACGTCAACCAATAGTACTACAGTCACTATGACTACTACTACAACTACTACTTTTCAGCTATTACAGCCTCTGATAAAATTTGAAGTATATTGATCTGACACCTGACTGACAAGTTAAATGAAGAGGAAATGATCATAAAACGTGTTGTCCATAGTCATTATACCCAGAGGATGATCCCTGATGATTTCCTGTATCATTGCAAATACAATTGCAAAAACACAATACGACAAACAATGGACGGATCACCAAAAAAGGGCATCCGTGCCCCCCAGAGGACAAAGCCTTTTTACTTTAACATACAACATGGTGTTGGGACATGACTTCTCTGCTCTTACATTAGTTTTGGTCTAAATTTGCAGGAGAATTTTTGGATTTCAAAGGGGAATGATTATGGGTCCAATTCGTTAAACAAAACCTTCCTCATGACTTCCAATAGCTCATGAAAGTCACAAGGTTTAAGTTGTGTCTCACAAAATCCTTCTTCGGTGTCTGACATTTTAGACACTTATGGCCCAATTCAGAGCTGAGATATGCTCACGAAAGTGGGATTTAATACCAAAATGACACTCTTCCATTCTCAGGCTTCAGACTTGCTGGAGGTGTTAAGCACCTCTCAGGTGAGTGTCTGTTTTTCATTACATATGGTCCTATTCAGACGGAGGCAGCAGTAAGTCCTGTGCAGGGAAACACTTTGCATTTCCATAAATCCAAGTGCACAGGACAACTCAAGCACAAAAACAACAGGGAAACTTCTACAATAGTATTCTGGAAGTCTGACCCCAAGGGACTGATAGGCTAACTTAATTAATTAAAAGTGATAGTGATTATTAAAAGCAAATACATTTCTAAATGTGAACTTACCTGCACAGCTGTTAAATAATGGCATCACATTCTCACCATAAAAATATACTACATTTGGTGTGTGGCTCATTGTCTGCTCAAAATGTGCATGTCGATATTCACACTTGTGATCGTGTGTCTTTGCCTGTAGATGGCAAACCATTTACCTGTGTTGACAGGATGCATTGTAGCACCCTGGCATTTGGTGTGATTTTAATGTCTATCACATCGTTTTGCCATTAATAAAAAATACTGACAACATATTCCCCACTAAGATCTGTCTTTCATTGGCTTTCGTGGTCTCGCACTTTCCTGGTTTAAAGTTCATACTTAACAAATTCCACTTCTTTCATTAAGTAATACGAATCGCCTCACTATGCTGTAAAGTTTGACGTTCCCCAAGTTTCTGTATTAGGTCTATTACTCTTTTCAAATTTATATGCTCCCTCATCCCATCAGCCACTCTAGGATCTCCAACCCGGAGTCCTGCCTTCTAGCTGTTTAAGGCTGGATGACAAAGAAAAATCTGCTTCTGAATGTCAATAAAACTGAGATTGTTATTTCCCCCCAACATTGATTTTAGGGCCAAAGAAGCAGAGATTGAAACTTCAGAACTTTTTAGTGAATTTTGACAACGGTCCCATCTGATGCTCGGATGGGACGGTGAAGAACTTGGGCGTGACATTTGAAAAGGACTTAACCTTCAGCAGCCACATTAACAATATAACAAGGGTTGCATATTTCCATATGGGAAATATCTCCAGAATCAAACGGTTCCTTCGTACGGCAGATGCTGAAACCTTAATTCATGCGTTTGTTACTTCCAGGCTGGACTACTGCAATGTCCTTTTCTCTGGCTTGAGCTCCTCTGCTCTGAAAAAACTGCAGCTTGTTCAAAACACTGCAGCAAGACTCTTGACTAAAACTCATAAATTTGAGCACCTGACGCCAGATACACTGGCTTCCTGTCAGTGCCAGGGATTTTGCGGTCTTACTTCTAACCTATAAAATACTACATAGCCTGGCTCCAGTGTCTTTATCTGACCTTCTTGCCACTTATGTTCCTGCGCAAACCTTAAGATCTCAGCAGGCAGGCCTACTTGTTATCCCAAATGTCAAGACAAAGACTTTCAGAAATAGAGCATTTTTGTGCCGTGCGCCCTTTCTCTGGAACACACTCAGACTCTCAAAATATAGGACTACATTTTAGTGTGCTTTACCTTTCTTGTCATCTCTCTCTCTCTCTCTCTCTCCCCCCCCCCCTCTCTCTCTTGCTCTCTCTCTCTCTTTCTCGTCCCTGTCTTGGATGCTATTTCCCAATACTTGACTTTTATGTGTTTTGCCCTGCATGACTTTTGTACCTCTGTATAATCGCACTGGAAGTTCCTATTGCACACCCAGCCATTCGTTGGGAGGGAATCTTTCATGGAATTACCTCTCCTGAGGTTTCATCCTTTGTTGCGAATCAATTTATTTTTTCTCACGAGTTTTTCCTTGTCTTCCTTGACAAGCTCTGGGCTGGGGCTGGAATTTTCCTGATGTTGGTTTTCCTGAGGTCTGTAAAGCCCTTTGAGACATTGTATGTGATATTGGGATATACCATACCATACCTTGTCTTGCTTCAGTAACAAACTGCCTAAAGTCTGCAAATTGAAACTTGAAACTGTTAAAACCGGCAGTAACTGAAATCCAACAACTCAAAGTGTATATATTCGGAGGAATGTATTTTCAGAACAATGGGTTTTTGTTTTCAAACTAGCAGGCCTTCGGACTAATGGTCTTTCTGTTCAATGAGACGTTTAAAAGGCCTACAGTATGGGCAGTCCCCACATAAGCAACCTCCAAGATATCCCTCAAACTGTATGACATATGATCAACCTTCAAGACTCCTGCCACCCAGCACACAGTTTGCCCTCCTGCCCTCTGGGAGGCGTTACACGAGTCTCCGCACAAGAACCACCAGGTTCAGGAGCAGGTTCAGGACAGCCCCCCCCCGCCCCCGGACTGAACCAACATGGACATCACTGCACTATCGACTGCACTTTTCATGTTCACTCTACTGTAAATACCCCTCTGTAGCATACATTTAATCATTGTAATATATTATTTAATTATCGCTATGTGCAGTTCGTTGCTTGACATGCAATGAAAATAAAGTTGAATCTAATCTAAGCCAATCTAATTATATGATGCATCTTTACCCACCTGGCTTTGTTGCAGCAACTTCTGACAGAGCCTGAGAACGGAAGAGACTCCTCTGCGTCTGGCCTGTATCTCCATACAAAGAGTCTGAAAAGGAAAGGCAAAACAAAGACAATCGAATCAGAACAGTAGCATCTTCGTCAAATAGAAGAAAACTGGTTAGCATAAGCAGTGATAGCCAGCTTGGCAGAAAGGTGGCACTAACAGGTACCCAAACATCAACAGAAAAGAAGACGTTCGAGTTCCGTCCACATTTGCATCAACAGGCATAAAGCTTGTTTTGGTCACTATCAAGCGCTTCTGATCATGAGCGCTGGAACTAAGACTGAGAGCTTAGAGCTGGAACCATTTCTCTCTTACCTAAAGGTAGATCAGTGCATACCACCCGCACCCTACCTTTCAATCTCTTGCTCCATTCTGCCCTCATTCATGAACAAGAGACATGAACTCCTTGAACACCCTGTGAAGCTCACTCTACATCTGGAGGGGACAAGTAATGCCAATTAAATATAGTTGAGCTCACCCCCTTAGTAAGTACTTGTTCTGGAACCAAACTTCTTGATGGGGGTTGGAACCAATTCACTTTATTCATTGCACTTAATTCATTAGTATGAAAAAGCATAGAGTAAAATAAAAAAATAAAAACAAATGACAACAACCAATGTCCCCCCTGCATACCTCTTTGTTTCTGTCTAATAAATGCAAAAAAGATCGACCCTGCCTATTCATATTCATATAAATCATTATAGGCTGATGAGTTTCGACAAGCAAAGGTCAGTGTGTGTGTCATCGCGGGTTTGAATGTTTGCTCATGCATGTGTGTGTGCACAAGTGTGTTTATGCATACTTACATGCAGTAGGAAGAGTAGGGTGTTTGTGCTTGTTCACAAACATATGCACGTATATGTCTCTCCCTCTCTCTGTGTGTGTGTCTGTGTGTGTACGTGTGTCTGTGTGTGACACAGGATAGAGCGGAGACAAGGACCAAACACATCCAAGCCCTAAACTATTTATGCTAATCCTGCCCGCTTGCAGAAAAGCATTTCCTTTACATTTTCTTTACATTTTTCCAATAAATATTAAACACTATTACAATGAAATGGGATTCTCTCTATCTGTCTGTTTCTCTCTGCCACACACACACCTCTTCTGTCTTTCATCTCTTTCTTGCCCCCTCCCAATCCCTCTTTTCATTTTAGCATATTTGTGACTTTCCTGCTTGTCTAAACAGGAGATGGGGATGCAGAATACACCTGACAGGATCAAGAGGACAAGCCAAGAGTGTGTTTGTGTGTCTTTATATGTGTGTGGGTTGGAGATAAATTTATTCAGGACAGGAGGTGTGTATTAAATTGAAGAGGGAGGCTCTAAACAACAACAAAACATCTGAGTGACACTCGCTATGCAACCTGGAAGTAGCGTAGTGAAACGGATTAATCTAGATTGGAGTTGTAACAATTCAGCGTGCTCAAGCTCAAGGACAATCTGTTTTACAAAGTCTGGGTCAAAATCAACTTCGGGACATTTTGAGATTTGTTTCAAATTAGATTTTCAGTAATCCATATATACTGTATATGTCCAGAGCATACGCTGAAGTAATCATGTGATCACTGTGATCCCTGAGAATGATGATGCTGATTGAGATGTCTGATGGCCTAGAGGGAAAACTGTTTGTAAGTCTGGTAGTCCGTGCCAGTGCTCTGGTAACATCTGCCAGGCGCAAACAGTCGATAGCCTGGGTGGCTGTAGTCCTAAGTGATTTTCAATGCTTTCTTGAGGCATTGTGTGTGATAGATTCCTTGCACAGAGGGGAAGTAGCAGCCAATGATGTGCTCCGCTGTCTTCACCACTCTCTGAAGGGCCTTGAAGTTATCATTCAGCAGCTGCCATACCAGACAGAAATGCAGCTAAAGAGGATGCTCTCAATGGTGCACCTGTAGAAGATGGTGAGAGTTTTGCCAGACATGCGCGTGAGGTCATTGTCGATGGACACATCAAGACACATGAAGTAGGAGACTCTTTCCACTTTGGCACAATTGATGACCAGTTCCCCGCTTTCAGGAGTCCACAATCGTCCTTTGGCCTTTCTGACGCTGAGAGAGAGGTCGTTGTCCTGGCAACATGTTGCCAAAGCACTGACCTCCTCTCTGTAAGCAGTCTCATTGTTGTTGGAAACTAAACCCCGGATAGCAGTGTCATCTGCAAACTTGACAATGACATTGGAGCTGCACTTGGCCACACAGTCATGCATGTACAGGAGGGGACTGAGCACGCAGTGTTGAGGGGCTCGGGTCTTGCAGAGGAGGTGAGGTTACCCATTCACTTCAGCCAACTACAGGCCAATATCTAACCTTCCCTTTCTTTCTAAGATCCATGGGAAAGCACCCACCAATGAGTTTGACCTTCTACATGACAATAGTTTATTCAAAGTTTTTTTCGGTCAGGATTTAGAGCCTACTTTTGCACAAAAACGCACTGCTAAGAGTCACAAATGACATCTTAATTGCATCAGACAAGGGACTCTTCTCTGTACTCGTCCTGTTAGATAGTAGTGCTGCATTTTATACCATTGACCATCACATTCTATAACTGAGACTGGAAAGTTTAATTGGCATAAGAAGAACTGTATTAAGATGGTTAAAGCCCTATTTATCAGATCGATTTCAGTTTGTACATGTTGATAAATCCTCCAGACACACAAGAGTTAGTCACAGCATTACTAAAGGCTCAGTGCTCAGGCCAATACTATTCACTTTATATCTGCTTCCTTTAGGTATTATTATTCAGAAAAACTTCAGAAATGTTGATGGTTATGCAGAAAATACCAAACTATATCTTTCAAGGAACACAGATGAGTCCAGTTAGTTAAATAAACTCTAAGCATGCTTTTAGGATATAAAGGCCTGGATGACCTGCAAATTTCTACTGTTTAACATGACATTACCCTGGCATCCATGGCCCCTGTATGGATTGTTTTGCCCATCGTTACTGGGCACTCATCTGGTATGTGAATGCCAAATATCTCAAAAATGCTTCTACTTTCAAACATGTCAATGCTGTAGTTCAGACAAGACTTTCTGAAATCAAATTGGAATTGAAAATGGAACAAAATTGAAAAATTGCTGATGTATATGTGCCAGCAGTCATTGTGCATGGGGGCAGGGTATGGAAAATAAAACTCCCTTTCACATGTATGGGCAACTTAGTCTCTAATTCACCTGGAACAGCACCCCAGGCCTTCATGCTGTGAGGCAGGATTCCAGTGACCTCGTAACCAATTCTAATAACCCGCCGAAACAATCCTACAAAGCAATGTCCAATATGGTACCCACTTATCTGAACTCATTCAGGTTTATACTCCATCATTCAGGTTAATGCTAACTCATGCTCAATCAGCTCTGCCAATGAACAGCACCTGGTGGTGACATCACAACGAGGCCCTTAGTCACTAGCCAAACACTTCTCCTTTGTGGTGGAATTACTTACCAAACTCCATTCGACCCACAGAGTCCCTCTCTGTCTTTAAAAGAATGTACGTCGCTTTGGATGAAAGCATCTACCAAATGACTAAATGTAAATGTAATAAAATATTCAAAACCTACAATTTAGTTATTTGTTGTTAGTCTGCATCAGAAGACGACCCAAGAATCGACTTGAGTTCTGTGCTTTGTCACAGTGGTTTACATTCGGAGCACAGATTGGACCTTTGCATCGATAAAATGCACATAACTTCTTATTTTTATGCAGATAGGTCTCATACTGATAATAAGGAGGATGATGATAAATATTACTGCAAGATTTGATTACTGGCAAACTCCAAGCCAATCTTTCTTTTCAGAATTTTACTTTTCAGCAGACATTAGCAGAGAAAACAATTAAACTCTGTATTGCGTCTGCACTGCCGATTGTTATGCAGTGATCTCTCTCCCTCACACTCTGCCTCTCTTTTTCTCTCTGTCTCATTGACTCATAAGCTGTACAGACACAGTTGGACAAATATTTGCTAAAAGGCTTTTCTTCTAAAATACATGGACAGCTGTGGAGTGGCTGGAGAGGAAGAAAGAGAAAGAAAGGGATGAGAGGAAAAGAACCAAAAACAGGGCAGAGAGGGATGGGAGGGAGATTGTAAGCAGAGAAAAGTAGAGGCTAGATAAAAGATTAAGAAGTGGAAGAAAGGAGGTAAGGGAGGACTGAAATGACAAGCAGAAAGAGAGGAAGGAAGAGAGGAAAAGCCTAAAAAAGTGCAAACCAAAAACATTATCTGTCCATTCTTGACAGGAAATTAATGCAATTTCAAAACATTCTGATTTTGCCAGTTACCTTTTTGAAAACCCTGGTGGTCTCTTAACCTCAATTTGGGCAGAACCACAACATTGATTGATGATCTGATCCTGATTCTGTGAACATATAAGGTCTATCATCTGTCTCCAAAAGTGGTTCTGTAGAGGTTAGGTAGTACATGAGAACCACCTCTAGAGCACAGAACGCTTTCAGAAAGGTTCTCCCTGACACGTAGCTTAACATGGAAATTATTCAGTGTTTCGGATGAAATAGGTGAATCTACTTGCAATTGCAAACAATTCATTTTGAAAGGAGAGATTGAGATACTCAGCATTATGGCCCGTTACACGCCTCCCCTTTTCCCTGTTATGTTGTCCGCTTTTATCTCCCCAAGTGATCTGACGTAGGTGTAGGTGATGTCATTAGCCCGCCAGCCTGGCCTATATAAAGGGGACCCAAGGAGGAGTTGCTCTCACCCAGTTGTAGATCAAGCAGCTCTCCAGTTGCATCTTGTGGCATTTGTTTCCTTTTCTTTTGAGAATGGAGGTCTCTGGTAGTCTAAGTTCTCACAGCTTTTCTTATTATTTGAGTTGGATAAGATAAGATAAGATAAATAAATTAACATGTTACAGCAGCAAAGTGGATAGTGTAAAACAATAATGGGCATTCAAAAATAAGAGCCTAAAAACAAAAGTACAACAATACAATACAACTAATGTACAGAATTGCCAATCGATGAATATGTTACATATTGCATGTTGGGTATATTGCAGTGTGTTCCTTTGGACCGAGTTTACTGGGAGCGGTGCTGGTTGAAGAGTCTGACTGCTGCAGGAATGAAAATCCTGCTGTATCACCCGTGAGACACCGCAGGTAAAGCAGCCTGTTACTGAACGAGCTGCACAGAGGTGTTAGAGACTCCTGTAGGGGATGGGACAAGTTGTTCAACAAAGATGATAGCTTGGCTATCATCCTCCTATTCCTTGTTGGTTAGTTAGGGAGAGGAACTCTGGGTCCTACAGCCCATGCCATGGTCGGCCAAGACTCCATCTTTTTGTTCCTTTTTGGCCGATACAGGGACGGACGGTATAAAAACCTACATTTCTGGGTTTCAAAGTCGTCAAATTGCCGACTAAAGTCAGCAATTTTGCGCTGTATACCCGATTGCGATCCCGATATATTTGGCCCGATATCGCGGGCCAAATATTATTACACTGCGAGCCAGATTTTGACACCCTTGCTGTATGTGAAATATTGGACAGGATTCACATTTACAAATACAGATACTGACTGAAAAAACTGTAATAGAACTGGTGGTTTACTTTTGATTTTTGATATTTTAAGCAATAAATAAATATAACTAAGAACTTTTTATGGAAATTAGATTTCCACACTTCAAAACGGTAGCACAGGGGTTAGCACTGTTGGCTCAGCGCCATATCCAGGTTCAAAACCAACACTAATCCTGGTACTCTATCTTTGCCAGTTATCCCTCTGTGTCTGCCTAGGGCTCCTCTGGGTGCTCCGGTTTTCCCAATCCACAAAAACTTGTGCCTTAATTACTTCTGACAGTGCCCTTGACCAAGGCATTAGAATGTTGATCTGGAGTTGCCCCCTGGGTGGTTTACTGTGGCTTCATATTGCTCTTCATAGTTAGAATGGGTTAAATACAGAAAACACATTTTGTTGTGTAATAATACAATGACAAAATCGTCTAGTGCGTTCCTCTCTTAGGGTCTTTGTCCTTTTGGAGGAGCGCTGAGGTGTGACTGCGACAGAGCTTTGACACTCGGCAGTATGTTTGGCTCCAGAATGCCACAAAAATCTTCTGATTTCATTGTACCCTGCACAGAGTCAAGGCACCCTGTGCTAGCCGCAGCAAAGCAATCACATAATTTAGCCTCCTCTATGTTTCACAGTAGGGATGGTGTTCTTTCCTTTGAAAGCTTCAGTTTTTTCTTCTGTGAACATAGACCTCATGTGACTTACCAAAAAGCTCTAATGTCGTTTCATCTGTCCAGAAGACTTTCTTCCAGAAGCACTGTGGTGTGTCAACATTCATTTTAGCAAACATGTTTCTCTTTCAAAAGTGGGGTCTTCTTGGGTTTTCTTCCATGGAGCTATTTTCATTCACTCATTCAGATGGTGACTGCCAGACACCTTGATCTTAGAGTTCAGCTTGTATCTGTTTTGTGTCTGTATCTGTTCTTTTTCCACGATTCAAACTATCTTTTTGAATCTTGGGTCAGTTCTCCTTTTATGGCCATGTCCAGGGAGGTTGGTCACATGGACTTAAAACTTAGTAAGATTGTAATAGTGATAATATTCTCAATAGTGGTTACAGGAACATAAAGCTACTTGGAGATCCTCTTGACCCTCACCTTCACCATGTTTGCCAGTTATGTCCTCCCTTTTCTTCTCAAACAACTCTGCTCTGTTGTTTCTCTTCTCCATGTTCTCCATGTTCGCTAAGGAGAATCATGAACAATGACTCTCACCCTCTCCACCAGGTGCTGGCCTCATACAAGAGCACCTTCAGTAACAGACTCATTCCCCCCAGGTGTACTACTGAGCGCCATAGGAAATCCTTTCTTCCTGTGGCCATTGGACTGTTTAATAAAGCTACCTCGGGTCGAGGTGGGACGGTTGGGACATAGGGATCTGAGCCCCCCCCCCTCCCTCCCCCAACCTGCTTCACTGTCACTTATAGTATATTGCACTAAACGTTGTATGTCCTTATCTTGTACTTATTATCTACTTGCATTCTTGCACTTTTTCATTATTGCACTAGTTGGGTGATTTCTGATTTCTGATTTCTGGGTCTTGTTTTTCATGCTGTATTGTAACTGTTGCACAGTAATTTCCCTCGGGATAATAAAATTTCATCTTATCTTATCTTATCTTATCTTAATGATACCAAATAGCACAAGGAGAACATTTTTCCATTTAATAGGCTGAATGACATATGATGACACCTGTGATACTAAAACTATGTTACATTGAAAACCAAAAGCAATGTGTTACTTTTACTAAATATTGAGGACACCAATTACTTTCAATCAGTCGTTGTCAATGTATTACAAGCTTATATTCTGTGGAGGAAAGTGAACATTTACTTAGCAAATTAACAAATTTAGCTCACTTGCAAAGCTAACAATTTTGGTTTGGCATCAGCACTCTGCTCCTTATTCGTAGCAATGTACAGAATAAGCATATTGTATATGTAGACAGAGAGCTGATTGGCAATCACTTTATGAAAAAAGTCAATTAGTTTTTGTATTGTAGCATAAGCTTTAGAACGCCTTTGAAAAACAGCAATGTTTTTTGCCTTGTCTTTTGCCTCTCATGATTTGCAAAACTCTCAAACAGCCTCTAGTTCGGATCAGACCAAACCAAGAAAGTGTGCAACACCACAGAGCCAACACTGACACAATATAATAATCTGAAATCAAAGCCATCTACAGTCAAGTTGGTGCTATGGCTAGAAGGATGAGCCTCCACCTCCTTTCTCTCCTCTGTTATTCTTCATGTTTCTCTCCTGTTACCTGGTCATATTCAAGGTCGAATTGATGCCTTTATCTCTTAGTTTTGTCTCTCCTTCACTGTCTGTCACGCAACATCCTCTTTCAAGAAGGACGACTTATTCAGGATAAACAAAAAGAAGAGGGGATCTGCACCTTCTTCCTCTAATTCCCCTTCACCCCCCCTCTCATTCTTAAATCTCCCTCTCCTAAAAACAAAATCCTCTTAACTCCCCTCCACCTCCTCATCTCTGCAATCTAATTACCGAGACCTACTGTGAAGAGAGGGATGCAGAGAGAAAAAGGAAGGGAGGGAGGGTGAAGAGATGAGAGGTAGATGGACTGGAGAGGGAAAGAGAGAGAGAGGTGGGAAAGACGTTCCTGTGGTTTTTGTTTGTTTTTCATTACAGTAAAACATTCTGAGATGTTCATTCAACCACGGCTGTATAATCCTGGAAATCAGATGGAAAATATCAACAAATGTTTCATCTTGCACCAAAATACACGCATTGATAAGACTATAATGCTCACCATCTTATCAGCGTCTAGGAATATTAGGACTTTGTTCGAGGATAAAATGTGCAACATTTACACTAAGTCTAAATCATGACCACAGAGTCATGGACTTAGCATTATGACAACATCATGACATCATGACAACATCACATGTTGCTGCATGCCAAAATGCAAAATGGCTTTTAATTTTACAGGATTGCTAAGAGTTATGTGGTTGTCATCATGTGCACCCACTTTCTTTGGTTCTAGATCGAGTGATCGAGTGATAGCTTTATAGATTGTCTGGTGGTTGGATCAGGACTAGTTCAGATCACTGTCACACCAAGAACTAACATCTCCAGAGTTCATTAGGGAGAGATGTGTGATCGTTGTGACCATCCAAATGAAACTGTACTCAGTGTGCTTTACCACAGTAAAGCACATTGGTGTGAAAATTACATTACATTACATTTGAGAAAGTGAGGCAGTTAAATTAAAAATAGACAGAGGAAAACAAAAAAGAAAACCGAGTAATAGAGAGGTATGGAGAGAGAAAAAGACAAATATAAAGAGTGCACCAGACAGAAAAATAAGACAAAATACAGACAGGGAGAAATGAAAAAGAACAGAAGGAAACACGAAAAACAAGGACAAACTATAAGGAGAGGACAGTCATAGGCAGAAAGACAGACAGAGGAATGGAGAATTTGTGCTGCTTCTGCAATAACCCAGTGGATATTTCAATCAATTACTATTAATTAGAAATCTCTGATTAATTCTATTTGTTGATTAAGTCAATTAAAACCACAAGCACTCGTTATCGCACAACGAGCCTAATGAATTCCTGTCGACAGTTTGTTCCCACACACATATTCCCTCTGCTGCTCTAATACCGCCTACAGCTACACAAACTTTGTCGTTTGCATACTCTGCTGGGTCTGCCTTTCTTTCTCTTCTCTTTCACATCTATTTTCATTCCTTCGCTCTTTTGCTCTCTCTCTTCACCCTCCGTCCTTCATTTGATCTCTCTTCCTGTCATTCCTTCATCTGCTATGTGTGTTTTCCTCCTATTTTTTCTGTCCTTGTGTAATTGTCATTGTCCATCTAATATTTAATGTTATAGGAACAGAAAAACAGTCATCTATCCATTTATCCCCACTGTGTCTCTAATAGACTTCAAAAAACATAAAATGAAAAGACAAAAAAAAGGGCAGGTGAAGAACACCAGTTTGTAGTACAGTCCTTACAGTCCTGGTCCAAATATTGCTGTCACAGCAGAGGGCCCTGTGAGCAGAACTCAACTGGCAATGTGATACTTGGACTAATCACAACCTTCATATATAATATCACAATATTCGTACCATATAGGAGAACAGAGAACACCCAAAGAGCCCAAATCAATTCTTCTTAAGACTTGCAAGATGTCTTTTGGATTTTGCTTGTTTGGATTTCGTTCTGATGCCTGCTACCTTCGGCAAGGTATATATTCATGTGTTCACTCATATATTCATGTTACAGCTATGTCTAAAAATTTAAAACAGCCAAAATATTATTTTGCAAATGCAACCAAACCAAAAAATCTATCCACCTTAAGTACATGTACAAACATTTTTGTGCATATTTTCTTGTTGATATGTTCAAAATTTGCAAAAAAAATCTTTGATGGAAATATGTGTGTGTGCTCAGTGCCACTAGAATGATGTGAGAGATCAAATAAAAAACATTTCATTCCATAAACTTGACTTTGGGGATAAATCTGTCAGTTGGGTGAGATTACAGATCGCCACAAGCTAGTGTACGAACAAACAATATTCGTTCCACATACTTTGCACTAGAACATGGGGCATGGCAAGGCAGCTATTTATCGCCACTGCTCTTTGGCTTGACTATACAACCACTGGTCATCTCATTAACGTCTTTAAAGATGTTATTCTTAATGGTGTTGGACATCGATTGTCATTGTATACAGATGACCCTGCAACTTGTCTTCCATTCCACTTGCCCTTTAACATCACTCGTTCTGGGCATGCACATTCTCAGGCCTGCCAACTTTGACTTGCTCACAACGAAAGTGAAATCTAATTTTCACAGCTGTTCTCCAAGCATTGCTCTAAAAATCAGTTCAGTTCAGTTCGATTCTGTTACTGTGCTACACACGTTCACAAAATGCGTTGCCTTGTATTTTCCTCCTTTACCAGATGCAAATGGGAAGACTTGTCCTTCATCCTTTATTTTTGCTCTCCAACCAAGATATCAAAGTATATCAAAACTCTTGTGCTCAACACTAAGTCCAAGTCAGACACTTTGTCCCCAAAACGTTTTCCTAACTTTCAATCTCCAATTCTTTAACAATTCTGTGATGGTTTGATACTTTCAAAATCGCCACTAAGAGGGATTGTTGCAGAAATTTATCACCACATTATGGATCTGTGATCAGTCCAACTCACTAATAAGGGCTGCATGACTGCTCATCTTGCACTCATGCAGTTTAAGGTAATATAAAGGGTAATTGTTTCTTAATCTGAAATGTACCCAGATTAAGAGGATAACGGTGACATTGTCATTAAAGACGTGTGTTTCCTCATCCCACAATTACATCATTTTTCATCTGTTTTATAATAGCTACCATAATTGTTCCATAATACCCTAAAACACATATACAGCCCTGTCCATTGATTGTCATCTTTGGGATAAATGAATGGATTCAACTCTATGCAAAGAGAAAAAAGTATTTCACATCATTATTAACCAGACATCATCCACTCCTACAGTGACATCTCCTAACCCTCTTTCAAAGTGGCTTAATGACATAATGTGTTTTTCGTAAACTTGAGAAATTTAAATATAGAACAAGAGTACATAATGATGATTAATTTTTACAAATGGCAATCATTTATATCATACTTCAAAGACTTGCAGGTTATGCCGGTATAAAGGCTGGTTTGTTCAATGCTGTAATTTCTAATTGAAATTGCTACCAATAAGCTAGGATGGGACTTGAGAATGTTGGTTTTGGATTTTGTTTATTTTATTTCTTTTTTGTTTCATGTGAAACATTACCTACTACCTATTATTATTACTGTTAATCATTTTCTATGTAAAAAAAAAAAAAGTATAACCACATGCTCATTGTAATGTCATCCAGTACACAAAACATGTTAATTTAAATAAACTGACGAATCAACTGAGATGGCCTAGATGTAATTTTGTTATGATTATGATGAAACTCATATGAGCCAAATACTGTTTGAAACATCTGTGAAGGTGTGTAAACATCATCTTTGACATGTACATGTGGAAACATTGTAGTTCTGACCCTGAAGTCTACTGTGTATATAGTGATAATCCTGCCTGTAAACTGTCTTGCTGATTTGGCTTTATTTATCTTCTGTTTATCATATGAAATCGCTAATTTATCATTCTGGAATGAAACTCCTTTTGTGGACTTGTTGCCCCGCCTCCAAGAACCCAAACTCCATCTCTGCACGGTGGTTTTTAACAGCACAAATAGATGGGTTCTGAAAATACAACGTGTTGATGCATCTAATTTAAAGATGCACTGCCTTAAGACTTATTAAGGCACGACTTATTGCAATTGCATTAGCTACCGTATATGCGGTAAACAGAATGTGCTGCCAGTTATTCAAAGCGAAAGTTTCCCATCATGCATTGCATATATAGAACAGCAAGTGAGTTGTATGTTTATTGAATCAGTTGCTTTCTCCCTGCAAACTAACCACTCCGTAGAGCGATTGCAAGGTGGCCTCGGATCGGTTGCGGGGTTCACATATACACGTGTGTGTGTGTGCGTGTGTGTGTGTGTGGGGGGGGGGGGGGTAAACACTGCCGGTTTCCGAATAAGTGCTCCAAACGAGTCAGGTCTGAATAGAGCCTAAGTGTGAGTCCTGACACCCTGTGTAATGTCATGTCATGTCTAATGAAGGTTTATAGAAATCAACCAGACTTAATGTTTACCAGCTTTCATGTGACCCTGAAAATGGATTATGGCTAACATCATCAGCTGTTATTGATTATTGTAAGTTATTAGCTGAAGTTGCCTGCCTGCTTGATGTTTTAAACATGAACGCTTCACTCTTAAAATATTCAGTAGCAGTAAAGGAATGAAGTGAAAATCATTTCCTGTTGCAATGAGCTAAAACATTGCAGTCAATAAAATCTCATCTGTCTGTTCTTTCTTTATTTCTCCTTTCACCACATTCTCTTTAGGGAAGAAGACTCACAAGTCTTCTTCTACCTCTCTACATCGCTCCTCTCCCTCCTTGCCATTGTCCTCTTGTCTCTCAGTCACTTTCTCCCTATACCTTCTCCTGCTTTGTTCAATCGTTCCACCTCCTCTGCCATCCCTTTCCCTCCTATTGGCAGATCAAAACAGTTTATTCGTCCGTTTCTGCCGTCACCTCAATTTTTTGGTTTTTCTTTCCTCCACTCTGTCACCGCTTGGTCCATTTGTCTCTGTCCTTGATGATTTCTCCCTGCTACCACTTTTATTTTTATTTTCTAAAATTTTTATCTGTCTCTGTCCTGTAGTTTTATTCCCTGTCTCTCTGTTATGTTTCTTTTCTCTGATCATTCACGGCCTTTCCTGTCTCTCTTTTTATCTCTTTCTCTCTACTCTTTTTTTCCCCATTATCTTAATGCCGTTTTCTTCTCCATTTCTGTCTCCAGCATTCTTTTTCTCATCCTTCTTGCTGACCGTTTGCCTCACCTATCTTTCGCTCCATCTGTTTCCTTCTCTTTCTTTTTCTCTGTCTCTGTCTCTTTCTCTTTCTTTCTCTCTCAATAGATGAAAGGGCCGAGTGTTTTCCTCGTCTTCCAAGCAGACAAGATGAAAGTCAGATCTGTTTGTTATTTCTGTGGCAACATCTCACCTGTTCGCTCACCATCGAGCCCCTAACAAGCGCCCCTTAACGAGAAAACACCTCTTCAAAACATACCAGAATGCAATCAAAAGGTGCCCATGCACACACACATAAACACACGCACACACGCACACACACACACTTCTGTCTGAGCTCTTGGCAGGGTGTCAGTGAATCTTTAATCCTCATCATGAAGCAGGATATCAGAGCACTACTGTCACCTTCTATTAACTGCATGAGAGACAGCAGGGGAGGGCGGGGTCACATGCTGAGACCTATAGGAGAAGGGGGCCGGGTCATTCATGATACAAGATGAGCATGACTGAGGAAGAGAAGGATCTCATTTGATACCTTTTGTTTCAGTCTTTTTAATTATGCAGAAAATCAGCTTTGTGGCTCACATTATTCTATGACTCCTTTTGCCTTTCAGTGGGGCATAGAATTACCAAGATAATGTCTGCTGAGGTGTCTTCATACAGGAAAACAATGGACTCTTTGAGGAGAAGTCATATAGTTCCTGGTAGCTTAGTGGTCGGCTAACTCACTGTTGCCTTGCAGAAGATGTGAACATTGTGTAATAGATATGATGTCTCAGCACCACTACACAATCACAAATATGCAGTCAGAATGGTTAGTGTGAAATCTTCCTCAATCGTCACCATCTGTGTTTACATTGTTCAATTATATTGGAGGCACTTCTTAAGATGTTCCATTGGTGCCTAGTGGATTAAGTATTTAATGAACCAGAGAGAAGTTGGGTATGTAAGGCAAGTATCTGATCAACATAGTAATAGCAACTGTGCACTTATAAATATTAGTGAAAAACAAGTATAATGATAACCTTATGTGGTACAACAGTGTTGACATGTCAATGTCATAGAACATAGCAATGAGGGACAGCAGGGTCATAAGTCCCAGCTTTCAATGCCATATTCAAAAATGGCAAGTGAGGCAAGGGGAAGGCGATCGAAACAACCGGGGAGGGTCATGAATTACAGAACCTCATGAGAACCTGAGGGCAAACAGCATGAATGGTGGGGGTTATGGGGGTGAAGGGGTCATTGGCTATGAACACTTGAGGAGGGCAGGTTCATCTACTGTCAACAGCAGGGGAGGGAGGGAGCAACTGAGCCAATAACTAAGAAGACAGACGAAGGGACAGGAGGTGGAAAAGGAGAAAGGACAGCATTAGAGACAGAAGTAGAGATAGACAAAGATGAAATTAGAGAGAGTATCACTTTCTATTGAACTTCACATCAGAACAACCAGCTAATTGTCAACAGCGATAAGTTTGTATCTGCCTGTGTAAGAATAAAAAAAACTGGAACTTGAATACATTTCCTTTAAATAGAGATAGAAACAAGTGAAGAAATAAGCTAGCATAGAGAGGAGGTGCTGATCAAATATCAAGCTGGTGTTCTTAAGATGACAACATTATATGAAAAAGAAATGTCCCAACAAAACAGGTTGTCTCAATATGATGCAGCCAATATGAACTGGCCAACCAGAAAAACTCACAGTACTCCCCACACGCAGTCCATCACTGAACATCACACAAGACAGCACAGCAAGTTACACTAATACACAGCCAACATGGTCCCTCAGGCTCCAGGTCTGTTTCCTTCTAGAATACTCTACACTTTATCTCATTATGATGAAAATGTCTGCTGTTATCAGGAGGAACAGCCTCTCATTGACAGGTAGCATTTAACCTTCAAGAAAGAGCTCTCTCTCCCTGTGTGTGTGTGTGTGTGTGTGTGTGTGTGTTTGTGTGTGTGTGTGTGTGTGTGTATGTGTGTTTGTGTGTGTGTGTGTGTGTGTGTGTGTGTGTGTGTGTGTATGTGTGTGTGTGCGCATGCGTGCTTGTGTGTGTGTGTGCATGTGTCAGTCCATTAATTCTCCCTGTGTTCCAGTCCAAGAGCGTTTCCACGACAATAGAGAGTCGTCAGAGGCCCAGGGCCTGCTACAGGACGAGTGCTAATTCAATTAACAGCCAGGGGACAGACAAGGGGGGGCGATGGGACGGGAGCTGGTGGGGGTGTGAGAGGAGGATGAGGGAGAAAGAAATCATATTCAACAGTAATGAATGTTTGAACCATTTTTTAGAGTATATTTCTGTGATCCATATGTGATACTGTATATATTTTGTTGCAAAGCGACCTGTGCTGACCCCTGCTGATGTCTCATACAACCGTACAGTAATACGCCACAGTGCTGCAATCGAACTCATTCACGACTCCAAATGCCAAAAACAGATGAATGTTCGGTAAAATGGAGGCAACTTCTCTTAAAATTGAGTCCCCCCACCCCACCCAACCCTACACCATACAAATGACTGCTGTCAATATTTCCAATCTTCATTTCTCTAGAAGCTCAGGCGTCTTTCTGCCAAAAATCAATGACTTCCCACTGAGAGCTATGACAAGGATCAAAAGAAGGAGCAGCACTCTGTAAACTCTCCTTTTTCTCTTTTGGCAGTGTGTGTGTGTGTGTGTTTGTGTGTGTGTGTGTGTGTGTGTGTGTGTGTGTGTGTGTGTGTGTGTGTGTGTGTGTGTGTGTGTGTGTGTCTTATAAAAACACTGCTCAATAAAATAAAATTAAACTAAATTAACACTTAATCATAACAGTATAACACAAAGTCAATTAAACTTTAGGCATATCCAATTGCCAAAAAAGGAGCTAGTGATCACATGTACAGTAAGGGCCGAATAAAATCATGTCAAGTTCATTTTGTAAACTGATGTTAATTCATCTTTACCAATGCCAATTTTACTACTTGATGAACTCTGCCCTTACACGCTTGTGGTGGGTTCAGGCACAACAACCCCACATACAGAGCATTATTAGGAAACATAATAATGGTGAGCAGGATAAGTAAATGGTCAGTTCTCCATTTCAATCAGACTGAATCAGAAGATAATGAGTCAAAGAGCATTTTCACCCACATCAATAATGTCATGAGACAATTGTGCCAATAGCGCTTGTTACCTATTTTATTTGTTGGAACTCTGGTTCTTCTGTGATAAATGTTTGATTTTGTTTTAATATGTAATAATACCAATAACCACGTGTGGATATCAGAGTGTAGCACAATGTACACACACGTAAGTACATGCATACACATGTATTTGTAAACACAGAATACTTCTACCTTCACTGTCAATGCAATAACAATAATGAACACTGTGGAGGCAAACCTGAGGCTCTTTGATGAGTTTTAATGACCGCCTTTATGTTTCACTTGTATGTGACTTGTGTGTAGTTGTGTGTGTGTGTGTGTGTGTGTGTGTGTGTGTGTGTGTGAGAGCGAGAGAGAGAGAGAGAGAGAGACAGAAAGACAGAGAGACAAAGAACATTCATCTAAATATTTCTGTGTAAGTGTGAGTATGCACATATGCATAAATGAACATTTAAGTATCAGTGTTTATGCATAATTTAAGCATGAGTGTGTGTATGTAGCATGTTTTACTTGATTCATCTACATCACGTGTGTCTCTGTGTGTGCATATACGAGTGTCAACATAATTGCACATGTGCATTTCAGACTTGTAAGTATGTGCTTGCACTCATGTATACACAACTCATTCCGTGCGTATGCATGTCTGTTTTGGTGTAAACACTTGTGTGACTTTGATTGTGTGTGTGTGTCCTTATGTGGTTGTCAGTCACTCGGCAGGGCTAGGCTAATCAGCGCAGCTAGCTGTTCTCTGTGTGATGTAGGCTGATTAATATCCTGTTAGCGTCCCGTGGCTTTTAAGGCTAACTGCTGTTTCCTCTATACATCCATTCCCTTCAAGACTGTGCCGCGTTCATCTGGTCTCATTAAGACGATATATGACTATACTTAGCAACGACAGACAGTGCTGATTGGCCAAGCTGTGTCATACAGAAAGAAAACTTGGAGAGGGAACGTTGAGTGACACCGTGCATGCACCAAGTTTTACAACACATTTATAACACATCTCAACCAGCACAACTTACCCTCTGCCATAAAGACACATGCATGCTAAATAATGAAATGTTTGAAAAGCACCAAAGTATAATTTTCATGTTGTCGTGATCATAATGCAGTGTCCAATGAGTCATAACTGCCCTTGAGCAAGGCACCGAACCCCAACCTGCTCCACTGGCGCCAGCTGCCTGCGGTGCCCCTTCCGGTGCATGCGTGTAGGAGGGGGGCGCAAGCTTTCGAGTGTGTGTGTAACATTTGTGTGGTACATGTATGTAATAGCATTAATGTACAACTGCATGAAATTGTAAAGCATGTGTTTGAAAAGGACATCTCTCACGCTTGAGACTATAAAAGGCGTTCTTCTTCTTCTGTTGCTTTATGTTGCTGTTTATAGGACTATTGGGGGGGGGCGCAGCTTGTTCACGCAACCAGAGAACAAGCTGCGGGGGAAAAAAGTCGGACGGTCTAAAGTGAAAGCATCGCGGAGCACGTTGTCAAAGCGGCAGCACTTTGTGTCCCCGCCCACCAAGCATGATACCCTCGGTCCTAGTGAATCATGGACCTAGTGACCTAGCCAGGGGTGGCGAACATGCGGCTCACGGGCAGCATGACGGGTGACGTGCGGAAGCGTGCCCCGTGAGCAAGGCACCAAACCCCCAACTGCTCCAGGGGCGCCATAGAATGACGTAATGTAATGCATGTGTTTGTGTGTGTGATATCTAAGAGGGGGTTCAGGACAAATTTCAATTGCATGTTATTTGATTGTGAATTGCATGTAATATGACAAATAAAGTATCTTATCTGTTGTTTGGTCAGAAATAGTGTGGATTGTGTTTACACTACAAATGAATCCTTCCAAAGTTCATTTGAATGCGTTTGAACTCATCAGGGTGCAGTTGTTTTGGTTCTCACCTTGGTGTGATTGCTGTGTCGGTTATGTTGTATGATTAAGATTCATCTGATATTTTAACATATTATATTGATATCCAACTATTTGCATCATTCATCCACAGTTTGAGGAAGCATAATTTTGACGAGTATCATTTAAAACGAGTTCATTTGCTTATGTCAGTTGTAGTCGGTTAGCATTTTTGTGAACTGATTGTAGTGCTCTCATATCTGAACTGTACCATAACATATTCTGTAGTTTTCTTGCACAAAGCAGCACGCTCACTTGTCTAGCTGTTGGATTGGTGTGTTTATGATGTCTGAATTAAAAAAATACGGTCTCAAGTCAATAAAGTGAAACACCACTCTCCTACCTTGAAGCTCTGGAGCTGCGATGAGGTGTCTTTGTCATGTCTGAGGCAGGAGTTGAAGATGAGGAGCTCAGTGTCTCTGAGCCAGGCCTTCAGCTCCTTTATACGAGCTTCCAGCTGCTCCAGCAGTGAGTTTGTCAGTGGAGAGAGGGCCGAGCGAGGGTTTTCCCCTGAGACGCTGCAGCCACCAGACACAGAGGTCCCTCTGGCTGAAGTAAACTGGTGCTGCTGGTTCAGATGGGAAGAAGTGGTTCCTGAATGTTCTGAGAGCATTTTCTGAAAAACAAAACAAAACAAACAATGAAGAATTTGGATTAGAGGAACAACTGAGGTGAGGAAGATGAGGGGAAGAAAGCATAGAGAATACTAAGGACTTTTGTGTGAGGACTGGTTGATGTATCAGTATTGCATCATGGCAAGTAGCGTATCAGTCAATAGAAGCAAAGCAATTATTCATTTACCTTCAGCTATGCAATGATCAATGAGAAGGATGTCAGCTTGCTATCTGTAAACTGCCTGAACAGCAGCTCTGCCCACTTTAATTTATGTCACCACTGCTGCTGAAGATGTTCTCATTAATAATCATAATGTTGTTGTTGTCAATGTTAACTTTGACATTAGTAGATCTTGTTTATGGTTCAGTGAGGGACGTTACTGCTTCACAGCATCTGCTCTGCTGGGAAACATAGAAAGTCCAATTTCCTGTTTCTTGGATAGTGGTATAGTGTGTGTTTTAATATTGTTTGAGTTTGCCACATGTGTAAGTAATTGTTGCTTATGTTATTTTTTTTAAGTAATTATTGTGTTATGGTCATTATCATTCATTTTGATGGTGTTGTTGATGCTCTTGTCGTTATCGTTTAGGTTGCTGTTGCAAATGTTGTCACTGCTGTGTGTAATTATAGTGTTAAAGAGTCTGTTGTTGTGCAGGAACAATGGATTGGGAGCATTTCTCCAGGTTCAAATAGATCAGCTGCTAATTCACAACCTTCTAGCAGCTTCACCTACAGAGCCGATATTCAACAAAACATCATTTAGACACAACACAAACCCAGTGCTCACCACACAAAGTGTTTGTGAACAGCAATCACTGTTTCAAAGAGGAACAACTGAGAACAATAGCGTGTGTGTATGTGTGTATGTTTGTGTAAGTGTGCGTTGGTACGTGTGTGTGTGTATAATAGGCTCTGCAGAGTAATTTTCCAACCCCTGTTGATCACACAGTAAGACACGGCAAGCCACTGAGAGAGACAATTCCCTGCTTGGATTTCCAGTCTGTGTGCATGTGTGCATGCCCGCACATGGGTGCACTGGTTTTTTCCTGATAAGTGCTCATCAATAACAACATCAAGAACACACAAACTAGTGATGTTCTTTTTTCGACCATAAAGAGCTCAGGCTAAAGTAGAAACATTAGTAACAACAGGCAATACAATTGCTATAGTTGCATCCAAGTATCTTCAGGTAATTGTGGACATATTGAATAGAAAATGCTTGAAATGGCTAACATCAAATAATTTTTTCAACGTGCATAAAATGTGCCAAAAGGTTGTTTGATACAATTAGATGTGGTAAAACTCTGAGACACATTTGCCAGAGGGAATTGGGAATAAAAGTCATTTGGTAAAAACATTATGGAATACATTTCCACATTTTCCTGGTTATTTGCTTTTGGTGTAAATCAATGGGGAGTTGATTCCATCCCTGAAATGCAACTTTATACAACGACTCGGATTCAGATTTTGCACCCGTTATTAAGGTGAAACACCACGTTCATCATATTCATACATCAATAGTTCCTTGTTTCTATATATTTTAGATAAAACTATATATTTACGGATGACAAATGCAGAATGAGGTGGAAGAGTGCTAGGGAAAGAGGGTCTATGAAGGAACAAAAGTGTTTCCTCTAATCCTCTTCCTGTCTAAACTCAATGTACCAACACTTTCTTCTTCTATGCTGCTTTTTTCCTTCTTATCGCGAATAGTACTAAAGCAAATTATTGTGTTTCTATGCTTGCTATTTTGCCTGCTCCTCTGCCAGTATATGGGGTTGGCATGCCTCCTCCATGACAATCACAGTCCAAACCGCATCCTACAAAATGCCCCTACAGCACAATGTGACAGTGAGGAAGGAGGGGAGCATGCTGCCCTTCTCCCACTTACAGCTCTTGGCAACTGCCGAAGGAAGGACTGCCACTTCCTGGTAACTTACAGTGTAGCTAACTTCTTAAGCTTAGCTCTATCTTAAACTCTTTAAATTACAAGTAGCATGCAGCTTCAAAGAAGAGCCACTCTTGATACTTAGAACAGCAGGTGGTGAAATAAAAAACACATGTTGTTTCTTTGAAGTTGTGGAAAGAATACTCAGGCCAGTTGTTACAACTCCATCTTCCAAAATTAACTGTGAGGTATGTGTATCATGTTGAATAAACAAAGTTTGAATCGGCTAATGAAAAACGTGGTCCAATTTTGTTATATTTTGAATATTTCCTTGAATTTTATTTGAACATTAACCAAGCAACAATGGAGACCTGTTTCAGTCTTTTAAACTGTATCTGTCTCACATCACATTCGTTAGTTTGTTAGTGATCAATAAATATGATTAGTAAGGCCACTCTGTTCATCAGTCAGTTTATTTGAATGGACAATGTGTAGTTGTGAAATGATTTTTTTTCAATCAACCCAACAGCTTTTCACTGATTAGGTAGAAAACCGTGGTATATTTTTACCAAAAAACATAAATGTTAGGGATTCATTCATTTGTTCATTTTTCTGCACTGTTGAGTCTCACAGTTCTCATCAACCCCTCCATAAAAATTAAATATACTGTATATATCTGTTTCCTAGAAACAGGACAGTGCATTTAGGCTGTTTATGCTCTAAGACAATCTGGTCTCAAGTGTTTTCTGATTGGAAGAAGCTATTTTGGACAAGGAGATTTTGGGAACTATACAAACAAGATACAGTAGCTTTTGTCATTTTCTCTAACATACATTAAACTTCACTTCTTGCTTAGTTCACTTAATACATACTAAGATATACGTGTTGTTGAAAGATATACGTGTTGTTGAAAGATATACGTATTGTTGAGAGACTGCTTTTGTTTCACATTAAAGGTATCAGATAGCCATTATAAAGTCTTGTTATGACTTTAACATGCTTCTTAAACAAAAGAAACTTTGAGCAGTGTTGAGCACAACACTGCTCTTGAATGAGCCCTGCATGGGTCCTTGTTAGTAATTTGCATATGTATGTATTTCGACAAAAGGGTTTGGATATTACACCGACTCTCCTGAGAGGAGACAGTGCTTTAGCTGAACTCTAGTAGGTAAAATCAGCCCATCAGACGATGAAGAGGGACAATAATGGGACCCCCTGACCGGCCAAATGGGCAGTTAGCTTTGTGTTGAGAAGAGGCTATTATGAGCCTGTGCTTTGGTTGGCAGAGAGAAACAGAGGGAACAAGGGAGCAAAATAAAGAATTGGGAGATGGAAGTTTGCAATATGGTGGGGATGTTATTTTTGAGACATAAACTTTGGACATTACTAAAATAAATGTCTTTGGATGATGTATTAGGTAATGTGTTTGGGTGATGTCAACAAAGACATTTCCTTGCATCTCGACAGGTGGTTGTGATGACAACAAACATGGAATACGATTGACACATCCTTAGATCACATATTAGTGTTTGCGCTTGAAATGGTCTGTCATTGTATTGCTTGTTTCCTAAATGCTGTTTTGTTTTATGAGCAGTGGTGAGAGTAGGCCAGACAGTTCCGGAAAACAAATATTTGTAAAAAAAATAGTTTTACAGTTACAGTTATAGAATCTTTCTTCCTAAAAACAAAGTGCATGGAAGGGCGGGTTTCATGTATTGTTCCTGTACAAATAATAGGATGGATAATAAATGATTCCACCAAGATTCTTAACATTTTTGTGGTTGGCTGACACATTACCTGCATATTTGTGATTGATTTTCAAACCTTGTTTTATAGTCCAGTGTAGGAGCAAACTGACATCAAGAAATGCAGCTAACCTCCCCTGAATCATCTCTGTGGAACCACCATACATACAGTGCCAGAGCAGTGTCAATGCCTTATCTGAAGACTTGACTGGGCAAATGAAGAGGAGCAGCACACAACATATTACGTGGCATGATTTATTTTGTTGTTATTATTCATGGACTTCTTCAAGCCGATCACCTCTAAAACAAAGTTGATGTTGAACTGTGACTTCTTGCATGTAAACACCAACAACAACACGTATGCCGAGAGCTTTGAACAGTTAAATTATGAAACAAGGCAACCAAATTTGAGGCCATGGTTTGTTTGATCGTCCCCTCCAGGTGAGGATTGAAGTACTGCCCCAGGTGAAGGAGTTCAAGTATCTCAGCGTATTGATCCCAAGTGAGATTAGGATTGAGTGTGGGAATGATTGGCTGTAATACTGAAACAAAGCTTTTACCGCCAATAGGTTTCCTCCACAGGGTATGGAGACTCACCCTTGAGGACCAGACGAGGAGCTTGGAGACCAGAAGGAAGCATCATGAGTGGAACTGCTGCTCCGCTCCTTTGTGTTTAAAGGAGCTAGCTAAACTGGTCCAGTAGCTAATCAGAATCCTTTTTGGACACCTCTAAGGAGGTGTTCCTAGCACTTTCAACAGGGAGGAGACCAGGGGACAGACTCAGAGCGCACTGGAGGCATTACATATCCTTTCAAACATCTTGTAATCTCCCAGGAAGCTCTTCCTGGGAGATTTGCTCCCTCCATGTCTCTGACCCAGATAAGTTGTGAAAATGGATGGATGACATGAATATCTACGAGTGTACAGGTTGTGCCTGTTACCACCCACCTCAATCTTTAATTCCCCTAAAAAATTATGTTAATAGGCAAAGATGCATTTTTATCATATTTGTTGAAACAACTTTAGTATAAGCTAAAAACATTTATAGAAAATGAAAGGACCAAATTAAACAGCCAGCTAGATAAAGAGAGAGACCTTGGAAATCAGCAAATAAGTGAGATATAATGAAACAAAGGGAGAGATGCTGTGTTGTTTGAAGGGGAGTGTTTAAAATAACTGACAAAATTAATTAGTTTGTTTTCCCTCCTCCTCCTCTTCTCCCTCCTCCTCCTCATGACCAGGACCTGACAGGTATGATTTTAGAGCGTCAGTGAGAAGAGGATGGACAGATTAATATTTTAACTGTTAACATGAAAACAAAACACCTCTTATTTGGCTAAATATCTCTCTATCACTTCCTGTCATCATCCTTTTTATTTTTTTTCAATGGTTTGTAGAGATATTGTGGCTGTTTATATGATGGCTTTTACTGAACGAAGAAATTCAATTTCTCTAAAAATGAATTTGACCACCTCAACCATGTGTTTTATACTACTACTTTTATACTCTTGTATTGATTTGTGTTGGTCGCTATTTCTATTATTGCTATATATGCATTTATTGCTTTATTGCTATTTTTATTCATTGCTTTAGGCTGTAAACTCATGACTGTCTTATGAGCGAAAACTATCTATCTATCTATCTATCTATCTATCTATCTATCTATCTATCTATCTATCTATCTATCTATCTATCTATCTATCTATCTATCTATCTATCTATCTATCTATCTATCTATCTATCTATCTATCTGTCTGTCTGTCTGTCTGTCTGTCTGTCTGTCTGTGTATCTATCTATCTATCTATCTATCTATCTATCTATCTATCTATCTATCTATCTATCTATCTATCTATCTATCTATCTATCTATCTATCTGTCTGTCTGTCTGTCTGTCTGTCTGTCTGTGTATCTATCTATCTATCTATCTATCTATCTATCTATCTATCTATCTATCTATCTATCTATCTATCTATCTATCTATCTATCTATCTATCTATCTCACACGCCTACATTCACAAACATACAGTTTGACCTTGACAAGATGCAAAAAATGACAACCTGCTGCAAAAGTCCCACAACACAAAAGTGGAAAGCTAATTTACTACCTCGTTATTGTCTTTGTCTTGTGTCTTTAGGGCTCTGTGTGTGTATGTGTGTGAGTATGTCTGTGTGTATATGTGTGTGTGAGCATATCGTAATAAATTCTTCATAAGGCCGGGATAGTTCAGAAGCGAGGCACAGGACATCAATTCCAGTTAATTCCCAATTTGTGTCAGAGCAGCAGATGCCGACGCCAGCACTGATAGGCCTGTTAATATGCTAGAGAGACGCAGTGTTGGATGATGAAGGGAGGAGGGAGGTGTGTGTACCGTGTGTGTGTTTTGTTTTTATGGGGGCGGGGGGGTCTGGGATGGAAGGAAGAGAACACATGAAAGAATGTATTATGAGAAATGTACAAAGAAGACCTCAAAATGAAATAAGGCACACACAAAATGGCAAAAGAGTGTAACAGACAACAAGGTGTGGGCATAAATAAAGGTGGGAAGAGAGAGAAATTAAAAATTATGTAAAATCACCTCAAATGTGCAACTTTTGGAAGCCAGGAAAAACACGGATGGGAACAACAGAGCAGAGAAAAAACAAAAACATAGAAATAAAACATGAAAGAGGAAGAGAGGCAGAAAGACAATGGGCAGGAAAAAAGAAGGAAGTGGGAGTAATGAAAGAATTGAAGTTGAAATGTTAAAAGTGAGATTTTGTGAGAAGGAAATGAATGAAAGATAAGAGTGAGATAGAGAGATGACTGGAAAGGAAAGGGTTGACAAGAAAAGAGAAAAAAGACATTGAAGAGAAGAGGGGTGAAGAAACAGATAAGAGAGAGAAAGAGAGAGAGAGCGTGAGAGAGAGATTAAAACTGACAGCTCCGCTGATATCCTGTTCTGTCACTACCCATAATTCCTCTTTTCCCTAACAACACACACATAAACTTTGTGTGTGTGTGTGTGTTGTGTAGCCCAAATATCTCTTTGTCAGTAATAGAAGTTTAATCACAGTCTGGTTACTGTGCTGGAAACACACACACAGCACGAAAAAGAGAGAGAGTGGGAGAGAGAGAAAGTCATCTGTTGCTGCTGTTTAATTTCTAAAATGTAATCTGTTTCAGCAAGGGTTTGTACACACACACACACACACACACAGATGGTGTATGCTCAGTTTGTGTGAAGGAGGTGCAGACGTCTTCGTGCCGTTTCATCGACAGGAGATGGTTTGTTTCTTCTCAGGAACAAAGTCAGATTGTCGCGTTTCCCCCTGACGAGCCTCTGCCAGCTGTCACCAACACCGACCTCGAAGTAATCACCAACACAAACCTTCACTCCAAACAACTGCTCTCCATGTGCCTTGCAGCCAGTCACACGACATGCTTCATGCTCCAGGAAGTTCTACTATACAAACTTAGATGATACAACGACAGGAGAGGCAGAAATAGTTTGGGACGTATTTTCTTAACCTGCCCCAAATCACTGCAAAGGAGGTCAAAATTTTCTTTATGTCATCATCAGCGTATTTACTAATGCTGATAATGTAGATGAGCACACCCACAGCTCAAGAATTCTGAATGAAGTGCTGCTAATAACCAGCTGCTGCATGCTTTAAGAACCTACTACACATTTGTGGAGGGCAGTACACCAGTGTCCTTTCACAGGCTTTCCACTTGACTGAGGAAATATTAGTCAAAATAAATATTTTTGGTAATTCAACCTGAGAATCTGAAAAGATGGATGAATCAATTAAAATATATAATGGTCAGCTGTTTCAACAAACTGTTAAATACCTCGAAAGTAATTAATAAGGGAGAGTGTAAGAAAATAAGTTCTAATATTCCTGCTGTCACGTCATCACCGTGATCTGTCACAACAACAACAACAACAACAAAAAGATATCTCAAGACTCTCTTCCTCTTTCTCTCTCCATGTGATCAACGTGTGTTCAATAACCACAGTTTACTCGGAGTAATCAAAATAAAGAAGTACCTCAAATGATCTTGCTTAATTTAAAAGGAATTTGGGGTTATTCACACAAAGCCGAGAACATAAACAAAGTAGGGAGAAAATTAAGCAAGGCAAACAGAAGATCAGAATAATCAAAGCAGCTCTGATATACAAAAACAGTTGGTACACAAAGAAAAGGCAATGGCATGTTTGAAGACTTCTGAGGAAGATGGAAGTCTTTCTCCTCTAGACCTCTGTCTCCTCTCTCAAGTCCAGATATAAATGGAACTTTCAAACAGTAGCAAGAAAACAATCTCCTTGATTGTCTTGAAGGTTAAACTGTGATCACTGGTCTGGAAAATGTCGAGTAATGAAAAGCATTGGAAAAGGTAGTAGCATTGCACCATATGATAAATCTCCTTGATTGTTTCTTCTGTTGTTAAATGTGGTTGTGGAGTTTTAGCGCTTGTGGAAATGACATGACTCTTGCATTATAGCCTTCACCAGCTAAAATATCCATAAACTTCATGGGTATTTGAAGCAAAGTGGGAATGCCAGTGAAGCATCACCTGGAGGTACCAAATACTTCTTCCCTCTTCTTCTAGTGTTACTACAAAAATGTATTTCCAAACTATGAAAGTTTGCTTCAGAGGTCAAAACGAACATGTGAGCATGAACAGAGGACTGACGTCACAGAGCATCAGTCATTCCTCTCAACACACAGAGCTTCAAGCAGAGTGGAAATTAACAGCTGCGTATTTAATCTAGCACGCGAAATCGAGCACACAGTTCATCCCAACCTGTGCAGATGTTCCTCTGTGTTTCAGCCGGCTTGGTTAGTTTCTCCTCTGAGACAGTCGGAGTGACAGTATTTTCTTAGATTCAACAAACACCATCAAACACCATCTTCATGTTCATCCTCATTCATTAGTGTCTGTTTTCTTCATGTTTTCTTTACATTTACTTATTTCCCAGCAGCCCTGTTGCCTCAGCAACCAAGCTATGCTAATAACCAAGGATCTGAGGAGGAAGTATGCAAGCGATGAAGTATTGAATTAGGTAAGAAAAAATGAAATACAAATTGTGAAGTAGTTACTTCATTCTTCCTTATTTCGCCACACTGGTTTCCCTCAGGAAGTTCTCAATGGTCAAGCAGGTTCCAGTCGACTCCAAGCGATAAAACCAGACTGATCAGAAAACCAGTCAGAGCCTCGACATGTCTATCTTTCTAACCTTCCCTATTCTTAAAGCCGGGATGGCAGCAGGTATTTTTTAACTCAGACGAAGCTAATTATTATCGTCATGTTCTAGATTAGATAATCTTAAAATTAGCCCCTCAGACACACACATACAAGCCTGCCTCAATACCATTATCAGTGTAATCCTTCTAATCCTAGATGGTACCTCTCCATTGGCTCATCTCCAAGATTCCATTGTGGTACATCGTATTCCTACGATGTATGTATTTATGAATCTGTTTCTTGTAATCTTTATGTGTGTATTTTGTCTTACCTCCAGCTGCGTCCATGTGTGGGTCAGGTTGTGTATTTTGCGGTGGAAGTCACTCGGTAATTCAGATCCACTCCTCTTCAGTGACTCAGCTCGACCCATCAGACTGATCTTCCTGCTTTCCATCGTCATCAGCTCAGTGTGGCTGCTCTGTGCGAGGAGACAGACAGACAGGCTGGTTAACCAAGAGACAGACAGGTGGAAAAGTCAGACTCTCTACCTTCAAAATGTTTATCTGAGGACTTTGAAGGTAACCTTGATATCTTACTACCTTTGGAACATGTGTACCTAGCAACTCTCAGGTCTGGTTCCAGCCCAATCAATAGTTGGTTCAAAAGCAGTTCAGATAATGTTCACACCATTGACAAACTGCTGAGAGTAAATTTTTTCTCAGGTCCACTTAGTTCCATGTAACAGGGACTTAACCCAAGTCAAGTCAGGTCCTGTGCTATTGTCTTGAGGGTCAGTCCGTGGGTAAATATGTTGATCATGTTCCATCACAAAGACTCACTCCTAACATGCGATTAAAATTATTTATTTAGCCATGTGAATGGAAAGAAGGAAACATCTCTTTTGGTATAGGCCCCATGTTGAACAGCATTTGTGGATCTTCAACGCTTTCTCAGAACATGTTAGTGTAGATGGCGGGGCAAGGACCCTGAAAGGTATCAGTACTGAAAGCAGCCGAGACACACATAGGTTAATGACATTTGAATACGTAAGAATGCATGTGATTGGACAGACTGCTGGATAAAAGTGATGATGGACGCTGACCTGATTTGGGGAAGTAATAATTGAATGTGACGTACTCTACTAGGAGGGAGGGACGACTTGATGTTGGTGATGTGACCCAAGCAGACTCAGCTCAAGTTGTATGCTTTATTGTACCTTTGTATAATCCCACTGGAAGTTCCTATTTCACACCCAGCCATTCCAGGAGAGGGGATGACTCTTAGAACTGCCTTCCTAGAGAGCTTTGGGCGGGGGCGGGAATATCCCTATTGTTGTGGGTCTGTAAAGCTGTGTCAAAGGGCTTGTACGTGTTATTGGGGTACACAAATAAAGTTAACTTGACTTGACATGTGCTCCATCACAATTAACACAGAAGAAAGTGAGAAAGACAACAAAGAAAAACAGAAGCCCTGTTTACTGACACCAGTATGTCGCCAGTTAAAATAAACCCTGCTCATTCATTGGTGGAGCATCATGCAGCTATCAAAGTCTGGGTCCGTTGTGTACTGAGTCCAGAATTTTGGACCAGTAAAGACCCAAGACCTCTTTCTCACTGTTAGTTTGTTAGTTTGTGACCAGATTAAAACACCTTCCTCAAATCAATGTGGTTCACTCCAGATGGTGAATACAGTTAGTATCTGCCATAAAGATTCATACTATTTGACTTGTTTAGGACTCAAAAGCTCACTTGAGACTTGAGATTTACTTGTCTTGCACAGAAATTACTTTGTCCGTGTACCCAAACCAAATCCCCCAAACTCCACTATGCTAAAACACCATCACAACACCTTGTTTCAGGCTCATACATCTCTCTCCTCGCTGTTTTCAGTTGTCATTGTAATGCTCCTTCAATGCCTCCATCTTATTTTTTGGGTTAATTCCCTCCTCTCCCCTCCCCCCTCCTCCTCCTCTTTTTTCTCTTTCTCCTCTTTTCATTTTCTGCATCGATAGCTACTTGATTCT
This sequence comes from Genypterus blacodes, assembly GCF_046128005.1. Taxonomy (NCBI): domain Eukaryota; kingdom Metazoa; phylum Chordata; class Actinopteri; order Ophidiiformes; family Ophidiidae; genus Genypterus; species Genypterus blacodes. The sequence continues at coordinate 2,373,983 of NW_027466956.1, forward strand.
ACTTTTCCCTTGTCGTTTATCATTACGGCCTGGCCCATTTGAATATTTAAATGTCTATTCTCATACACCAAATGTGTATGTATGAATGCATGCATGCATGCGTGTGTGTGTGTGTGTGTGTTTTTGCTGTGCTGTCATCAGAAATGCCTCAACCATTTTTCAACGTCGCCATTTCTGATGGAGATGCTATCACTTGACACTTCGCAGCCATCCATCCCCTTCACTTAGCTAATAGCCACAGCACAAGAATGAGGGATGGACAGCGAAAAAAAGAAAAAAGGGACGAGTGGAAGGTAAATATGTTAGCGTCTAACAGTGAGGAAATTATACAATTTATTCACCGATGGCAAATATTGATTTAAAAGCGAGCCAGGGGGAGAAGATGTTATGTTGTTGTTGTTGTTGTTGTTGTTTGTTGGTTTGAAGGATGTCACTGATCCAAAGTCAAAGAAAAGAGAGAATGCGAGAGAAAGGTAGCCACAGAGATTAAAATGCATGAGATCCGAACTTTGAGATAAGTGCTGAGAGAGGGATCTTTGAGGACTGGGACGCTGGAGGGGTGTGTATGTTAGTGTGTGTGTGTGTGTGTGGGGGGGGGGGGGGAGTGCTGCATGGATGGCTAGTTGTGATGTATGCATGCCTTGAGTCAATCTCCATGCAAGGATGGACTGAGACACACAGGCCTGGGGGGGAAGGGGACAAAGACACACACACAGACAGACAGAAAAGAGAGAGGCTATGAGGGAGGGAAAGATAAAGGGAGAAATGTGTGAAAACATGACATATCAGAGCAGCTGCTTCGATAACACTGTGTGTGTGTGTGTGTGTGTGTGTGTGTGTGTGTGTTCTTGTTAATGTGACTGTGTGGGAGGTGGCTCTCACCTTAATTTTTGCGTTTTATCAGCATTTTATCAGCTTTTGAATTTGGCAATCTGGGAATTTTGAGAGATTGTAGAGCCTAAATTTGATTGAAACTGTATATTTCATTTGATGCCTCAAAAGAGACACAATAGAAATATTCCTCAATAGACAGGATGACTTATTTTTAAATAGAATTAAAAAAGAGCTTCGTTTTAAAAGAACTTCCACACTTGCTCACCTTGTAATACATTCCTGATTAAATCCTTCACACTTTGTAAAAAAAGAACAATGTTGAAAACTTTGCCTTTACCACCTTCAAAATACATATTGAATACACAAGCAAAGCTTTTTTTGCAATGTCTTACAAATGACTGCCTTTCTCTTCAAGAATATACTGTTTACGTTTTCACATGTAAAGTACAGCTATAATGTTGTATATTACAGTGCCAGTCCTCCCCAGTGATGTCACTTTACTGTATTGTGAGCAATGACGTGTTTTGTCTTTCTCAGTCCTTTGAGCAATTCTAAAACCATTCATCTTGTTAATGTTGGTGAGGGCTGCACACACTCAGGACCTCTAACGTGCTAACAACATTAGCTTAGCAACAGAGCTCACTTGACAATGGTTGGTAGGATGTGACACTCACTTTTAGCTTTTGTGTGTCTCAGACCACGTGTGAGATCCTTTCTGGGGCAAAGCTGACATCACAGCACACCTCACAAATACTCAGAAAGTCTTTGTCAGCTGGTGAGCACCAGCTGGGTCTGGTTCAGAAATAAGGTCCCTGGGAAATGTAAATCAGTCCTACCGTTCCTCTTCATACCTATGGGAAGTAACTAAACTATATTATCCTGGACGTGCCATAGAAAGACCTTTAGTCTTCCTGTGTGGATGATGGAATCCCCCAGGAAGAGCTGGACCCAGACAGGTGGAGGATAGTACACTGATATCATGCTTGTGTCAGGTAATAATATCATTGTTACTACTGGTGAAAATACTCTGAGAGCATTGTTCACGTCAAATGTACATCACTATTCAAAGTTTCCATTGATACAAATATTTCCAATGCATTAATGTGATGGACAAATGACACAAAAAATGCCATTTCACAAACATGGAGAAAGAAACAGAGAACAAAGGCTTGATAAAACAGACAGGGAGGAAAAGAGGAGCAAAAGAGGAGGAGGAGAGGAGAGGAGAGGGAGGAGGGGGAGAAAATCAACAAGCAATCATAAGTTTAATTTGGTCTCCATATTAATGAGCACAGAGCTGAAATGTCAGCAAAAATGCAGTCAGACATGAAAAACATTTAATGCGTTCTGAACATTCGTTTTCTCTCGCAGATTCATCTTATCCACTAAATGAGAGAAGTTTGTCGGGGGGCTGTGTATCGGAACCGTTTTGTCGCCGCGGAAACTAAAGTTCGGAGGAAGTGAAAAGGATGCATCTTCATCCGCCTGCTCTTCCTCCTCAGCATACTCTTCCTCATCTCATTCTTCTTATCTTTTCTCCTCTGCTTTGCTCGTCTTACCTTCGTGCTTTCCCTCACCTGTCCTTCTACTCCACCTCATACTTCCTTCTCTCTTCTTTCTCAAGGGCTCTTTATCTCTCTTTCTTTCTCTTCTCGTTCACTTGTCCTCCTCATACTCTATACATTTGTTACTACTAACTCTGCTCCTATACTACAGCAGCAGTAACTGCTACTAGAGCTGCCTCTCGTACTCCATTTGACTCTTATCCTTTTTTTCCCTTCACTTTGTCTTTGTTCCTTCACCTCGAAAGAGGAGTGAGAGCAAAAGATACACAAGGAGAAAAAACAACCTGTGCATGTGTGTGTCTGTGTGTGTGTGTGTTTGCGTGTGCATCTGTCTCCATGTCTCCGGTTGAGATGGATGTTCCATCGGCTCTGAAAGAGCAGGAAGTGGCTCTCTGAGACCCCATTTATACTGCCACACACTCAGACCTGTGTGTGTGTGTGCGTGTGTGTGTGTGTGTGTGTGTGTGTGTGTGTGTGTGTGTGTGTGTGTGTGTGTGTGTGTGTGTGTGTGTGTGAAAGACACACATGAAAATTAAACAAAAGTAAAAAACGAATAAAAGGAATTTTACATTTTTTAAATCCTCTTATATTATATTATACTATTACTGATAATAATAATAATGATGATAAGTTTTACTTTCTATACACAGGTACATTGTTTGTATTTTAGAAAACCAAATTATGAAAATGTTGAAAGAATAATTCAAGCATTAAAAAAAGTAAATTTGATTTGTCAGAAAACTCAAATCAAAAATATCCAGATATATGAAATGTTCTGCTTTCCAATTTTCAAAGCTGCCTCTAATGTCAACAACATTTGTCAACACACATGTTGACAAATCATGTACATAAATAACATCATGGTGAGGTGCTGTTCCATGTAAATCTGTGCTCTGATTAAAACCAGATTCTGCATGGCAGAGAGTTTCTGGAAGTTTCTGTTTGGACAAATTAAATCCTCCTGCTTGGCAAAAAACACAGCAGAGACTTTCTCTCTTTCCAAACGAGTCGGTAACAAAAGACCAGGCAACACGTTTTAATTGTCACCATGGAGACCAAATGAATGAGCCATTTGACTGGCCGGTAAAGACGCTCACCATTCAGCCTCGCAGCGAGCAAAGAGAGAGAGTGTGTGTGTGTGTGTGTGTATGTGTGTGTGTGTGTGTGTATGTGTGTGTGTGTGTGTGTTTGTGTGTGTGTGAGTGTGTTCGTCCATGTGCACAGCAGAGGTCATTAGTACAAAGCAAAGGGGGTGAAATTTCTACCAGTCTGTTGAAATGGAGAGACACAGAGAAAAGAAAATAGACTGTGTGGACTCCAGTCACATGACTTGGACTCCAGTTACAAATTTTCTGAGATTGGACTTGACAAAGTCACAAAAGACTTTGACGACACCGATTTGTGACCTTAATCAAACTTGAACTTTATGACTGAAAGTCTGTGAAAATCATTCAGTCCACTAGATGTGGCTCTTCATCTGGATCGGCTCCAGATCAAAGCAGTGGGAGATCACCTGGGGTTTACTGCACATTTGTTTTTGTTATTCTCTGCTTTTTGAACTAAATGCCAACTCACAATGTTAAACTAATTGAAAGACAATCCTAGATGTAATATTTAATGGGATCTTCTTTCATTGTAAAATGTACCCAAAAAGTAATCAATATTAAAGAATCAATTTGTTTAAATCAACTTGACAAATTTGAACTCTGGTACCACATTTGGTATAGAGTATAATATTGGATTATGATGAAAAGAAAAAGTACACATCTCACTATCTACTGTATGTACAACATAGGTTTTTTTAGGATTTCTCCTAACATGAAGCATTTAAAATAGAGATGACACTGCTGTCAAACTACAGATTCTACTTACACTTACAGTATCCAGCGTTTGTGCATATGGTCACATTTTCTGCATCAAAAACAATTGAGCTCTTACTTTGCTTGTGACCTGTTTTTAACCCATTTTTAACAATGTTTACTGATATCGACGACAAACTAACAAACAAGCACACTAATAAGAACATGTTCATTAAAACGCTATCATGTGGAATGACAGTAATTTCACAGAAACCCTGAGAGAATCCAAAAAGGTAGAGAATGATTGGAATGTTGGCTGCAGAGAGAGAGTTGGTGGTTGAGTCATACAAGCCATGGGATGCTGCTGTTGGCTGAAGCCAGGTGACCTTTGACCCTCTAAGAACCCTGGGAATTCTCTCACAGCAAGACAGTGCAAAAAGAAAGAAACAAGAGGGAGAAAATCCAGAAAAATCGACCAACCACACACACACACGTGAATGTACACAATAAACACACATAACAAATCAGTGCACATTTAAATCCAGGATGAGAGAAAGAAAGAAAGAAAGAAAGAAAGAAAGAAAGAAAGAAAGAAAAAACGAAAGAACGAAAGAAAGAAAGAAAGAAAGAAAGAAAGAAAGAAAGAAAGAAAGAAAGAAAGAAAAAACGAAAGAACGAAAGAAAGAAAGAACGAACGAAAGAACGAAAGAACGAAAGAACAAACGAAAGAACACAAGAACGAAAGAGCGAAAGAACGAGAAGAAAAATAAAGCACGAAGAAAAGAATGAATGAAGGAAAGAATGACAGAAAGGAAGCAAGAAAGAAAGCAAGTGGATTACTGTAGCAGATAAATCTGTTTATTTAACAAAACCACAAATCTCTCTCTCTCTCTCTCTCTCTCTCTCTCTCTCTCTCTCTCTCTCTCTCTCTCTCTGTCTCTCTCTCTCTCTCGTTGAGACCCCATAGGAAGCTGCATGGATAACACTATTCAGTGTCTAAACAAAGACACTCTTTATACTCAGAGAGAGAAAGACAGACAGACAGAGAGAGAGAGAGAGAGAGAGAGAGAGAGTGATATTAAAAGTGAATGGAAATCCTCAACACTCAAGGTCATTTATCTATCTTTGACTTACCTAATGACCTCAGTGGAGTGTTTGTGAGTGTGTGTGTGTATGGCGTGTCTGTCTGTGTGTGTGCTTTAACAAGTGACTTACATTTTTACTGAAGCCAGCAGGTGTCAGTTAAACAACATGGCTTCAGTGTTTGGCTTCCGCTTCAGATGGAGTTACACACAATGGTTTGTAGTGATGAACAAGGGGACTTCTTTGCGCCCGCGTGAATTACGCTCAGAAACACTGCGCATTTTCAGCACCTTGGTACCTTGCACTGTGTGTATGTGTGTTTGTGTGTGTCCTGCTGCTTGAAGAGCAAGGTTGTAAATTGCCTTGAATGTAAAGAAGCAACTGGAAAACTAAGCAGCAAACATTTTATTGTCCATTCTGCTCCTCTCCTCTCCATTCGTCCTCCACTGCTCAGCTATCCTCCATTACAATGACAGCAATGTAATAGTGTGCGTCTGTGTGTGTGTGTGTGTGTCCAGCAGACCGACTGTGTAGCCTAAATGACAGACAATCTTTATTCTAATGAAGAAGGTGCCAAGGTCAAACGAAGAGCTGGGTGATAAATGGACAGACACACACACTAAGACTAACACACATTAATTTTGTATCAAAGCTCCCAGTCAACAATGCTGGGTGTTGTCATGCTCAATAAAAGAAACACACAGGTATGCACGCCCACCCACCCACACACACACACACACACACACACACACACAAACACACAAACACACACACAAACACACACACACACACACATGCCTATGAAGCAGGGTTTTCTTTCTCCTTGCAGTGACACTTAACATTACTCTCATCACACACACTATTGTGAACTATCACTGGGAATAATTTTTTGCCAAGTAAAAACAAAACCCTCCTGTGTGTGTGTGTGTGTGTGTGTGTGTGTGTGTGTGTGTGTGTGTGTGTGTGTGTATTCCTGTCTGATGTACTTCTAGTGAGGGTTAGAGGAAACAATGCCACCAAAAGCTTTACAAAACATCCAGAAGTTAAGTTGTGCTTCTGTTTGTTTCTTCACATACTTGAACATAGATATTCAATTTTGCAGACTGTACTGTGTTCCAAAAACAGATGGTTGACCATATTCAACTCTACATTTCACTAGATTACAGTCAGACAAGCGATGAAAACCAAACATCATGTGCATCAGAAGAGGGAGAAAGACTATCAAGAGCTGCAGGAGTGAGTCAGACATGTTCCTGTTCAGACTCCATTAAAGCTCTGTTGTCCTATAGCTTTGGGACACCACTTCAATGCTGCCCCAAAGATCTGGAACACACTGGTAATACAGAGTGTGCTCATCTAAACAGCTCAGCATTTGAAGAAAAAAGATGAGCGTCCTTAAAATGTCGCACTAAGTAGAAACAGATTTGAACAGATTTGCATGTGTGATGTTGCAAGCAGACCATTCCCAATGAATGTGCCAATCCTACAGCAGACAGTTAACTACGGTAAACTGTTTATGCATGCAATCCTACCAGCTTTGTATATAAAGTCCACTTATCACTCATCCTCTCAGAGACATCCGAGACATCAAGTGCTGTGAATTTAGTCCACAGGGACACTTTATATTGTACTGACTTTGAACTTTTTTTGTACTGATCAGTGCAAATTTGGGACAAAGCATTTGTCCTTTCTACTCCTTCCGGGTCATACTTGGTCTTAATACCATTCATATACTTAAGCTCACTGGCTCCTCACCTACTCATGTGAGGGTTGGACCAATGACAGCCAGGGAGAGAGTAAAAGCATTTCAAAACAGTTCTGAGGGTCCATATCAAGTGTGGTGTTGTGGGATATGCTGATCAGGCTGTTCTTTCATCTTTTCATCTCACATCATGGTGCTACACCTGGGTCTTACTGTAAGAACTTGCACTAACAAAAGCCAACTGATGTTTTACCTCAACGTGTAGTTCATTTGTGTTTGCTACAAAAGAAAAACTAAATCTCAGCATTTATTGGTTCAATCAGGTTTTGCACAAAAGCAAATATATGATAACAACTAAGCTTCCATGCGCTTCTTTGCAATGTTACTGCTCACACACAACACAGGCATTTTCCCTGGAATGATACATGATCGTGAGGTGGGAAATTAGAGGTACAGATATTCCCACAATATCGACCCCTGCTCCCATTCACACATGACCCCATGCAGGAAGTGTCACTGGGTATTTCAGTGTGAATGAGGCTTATGATTACTTTCAACAGGAGGAGCAACCAGCAGAGTGGCAGCACTGACCTGAAGGGTCAAGAGGTTTTACACTGAGATTTTTGTGATTTATGGACAAGCACTCACATTTTGAAGTCGATTCTCTGACAGACTTGTAACCATTGTCACAATTTAAGAACTGGTGTGTGACATGCTCAGCTTTTTATGCCTTTGTTAAGCCTGGAGCATCCGTCTGATCACTGTACTGTAGATATGAGAAAGGTCTAGAGCTCGTGTAGCACCAAACTATACCACCAAAATATCACATGACTATTGACATCACATTGAAAAGGTCTGCAGTTTACAATCCGCTACACGGGTACTGTATGTCATTTTGGAATCGATTTATGACATCATCAAGCTAAATCTCAATGATGAAGAAGCTGCTTTCTTAGTTGTATAAAAGTTGGTGGATATTTTGGGTTGTGTGTTGGTGATCATATTGTCATACTGTTGCTTGTTTTGTCAGTTGTTGTTTTGGGAGGAATCCCCCCCCCCCCATGTTTACCACCAACCTTGGCCTGACTTTGTGTGTTGCTGGTGGTGAAACTACTTTTATTTTCATATGAAACTCCTCCTCATGTCTTTGTGTGTTAGTGTCAAGTTTCAGATGGCATTTCCTGGGAAGTTGAAGACATCCCAGGAGAGAGGAGGAAGAGAGAGAGAGAGAGAGAGAGAGAAAGTGGGATGGGGGGGTGGGGGGGGGGAATGCTGCTGAGTCGTGGTTCTTTGTTCTAAAGCAGATATATCCCTGACTTTATCAAGACTGACAGAACAAACGCACGGGAAACAGCCTCCCACAGGACACATAATCCACACACACACACACACACACACACACGAACACACATACACACGCGCGCACACACACACACACACACACACACACACACACACACACACACACATTCACACATACGCACACACACATGCACACACACACACACACACACATACACACACACACACACAGATGAGAGAGGTATGAAAACATGAACGCACACAGAAACACACACAAGAACCTCCGAGAATGTGCAGACAAACTAAAGTATGAAGGTGAAAAGAGAGGTGAGAACATGAACTCAAAAGCACACACACACATGCTGACATTCTAATTCACAAGTGAATTAAAATGCACATGCACACACACACACTCACATATATGTACTGTATACACAAGCATACAAGGATATGCAAAACTAAACACATACATGCACATGAGACATACGACACATACACTCATCCCATGTCAAACACACACACACACACACACATGATTAAGTACTCTCATGGATGTATTACATGAAAATGCATCACATAAACACTGCATTTTACAATCTTTCACCAACACACACAGAAAAACTGCATGTTCTCAACACACAATTATGCACACGCATGTACACATACAAACTGAGTGAGTGATTGCAAACGTGTAAAAGAACACACGCACAGACCTCCCAGAGGAACTCCTTTTCTGTTTTTGAACACGCACACACACGCGCACACACACACACACACACACGCACACACACACTCCCAGAAGAATTCAGCTCACTGCTTGTATAACAAGCAGTGACAAACGACAAAATGCAACATCAGGCCGTCTGACCCAGGAAGTGTTTTGACTCAACACATCCTAGCACACATACACACAGACACACAAACACACACACAGACAAACACACACACGTGCAGAGCATAAGCACCAAAGCACCACAGGTCCCTGGAGAGAAGAAAAGAAAGAGAAGCCGGAGAGGCAGTGTGTGTGTGTGAGTGTGTGTGTGTGTGTGTGTGTGTGTGTGTGTGTGTAGATGAGAGAGATTTTCCTGAGCTGCAGGAACTTTCTTTTGTGGGATGAGGAGATTTTGGTGTTTCAAAGTGATGCTGAAGATGGGTTTTCCTCCTTTCCTTATCTCTCTCTTTCTCTCTTTCTCTCTCCCCTTTCTTTACCTCCATATTATTATATTTTCTCTTTCCACCTTTATCTGTACATTCTTTTTTTTCCTTTCCTGTTCCCTATCCTTTTTCCTCTTCCTTTCATGACTCCTTGCTTTAACAAGAAATTATTCTAGAAATAATTCCTTCTCTCCTCCTTCCCTACCTCAGTTCCTTCATTGCTTCCTTCTTCTTTCTTTCCTGTTTAGTTTTTTCTGTTGTGTAGTGCAGTGTTTTCCTTCTGCCTCTCTCTCTCTCTCTCTCTTTCTCTCTCTCTCTCTCTCTCTCTCTCTCTCTCTCTCTCTCTCTCTGGGTATGGATGGAGGGATGTTAGGAGCGTTAGCAGCACAGTGAGGTTTGCAGCAACAATTACATGTGAAATTAGCCTCGCCTCATAGCCTGCAGTGTAATTCCAGCCTTCTGAGGCATGGCAAAGTCATCTGTCTCTAATTAAAGATTCTCTCTCTCTCCATCCTTCACTTGTTCTCATTCATTGTCTCTCTCTCTCTCTCTCTCTCTCTCTCTCTCTCTCTCTCTCTCTCTCTCTCTCTCTCTCTCTCTCTCTCTCTTGGCTTAACATTCATCTACATTCATACCCCTTTCTCTCTGGGGGTGGGGGGTTGCAGGGGTCATTTCTAAACCTAATTCACTGCAGGTTACAGTTTTCAGTATGTAAAACAAATTACTGCCATTTCTTTTTTATTTATTTACACTCTCTCCTTCCTTTTCCTCTACTCTTGTTTATTTGTCTTATCATTCCTGATCTTTTTCCGTTGTTTCCCATTTTTTCCCACCAGGCCTTCACTCTCCATTTCTCATTATAAAACTATTGCATGTCTGACAAATAAACTCTCTTTTTCTCTCATCCTGCTTCCTCCCTCCCTTCTATGTTCCCTTTTCCTTCCTTACTCCAACCCCCCTTCCTTCCATCTTTCGTTCTACCCTGTTCTTCCTTCCCCTCCGTTCTTCCTCATTTCCTTCCTTCCCTCCTTACTACATCCTACCTATTTTCATTTTCTTCTGATCTTTCTTCCTTCCCTCCTCCTTCCTTTCATCATTTCCTGTTTTCTCACCCTTTCTTTGCATTATAAGACAGATTTGTGTATTCCTTCCTGTCATCATCAATAAGGAATTGCACATCATGTTTCACAGCGACCATCACTGTCTGGTTTTCTGAGACGGTACAAGATCAGATACTTATGAATTATTTTTCCTTCTCATGTTCCAACTTTGCGTTTCAAGATCGCAATAGCTATTATACATTTCCATGACTTCTCAAAACCTTTCGGATATTTCATTTGGTCCAAAACATTTATATGACATTAGAAACCTTGCTTCTGTTTTTTTGCCAGCTGTCACGTTACAATATCAGGATAACTTAAGTTGTTTATGTGTTGCATTTTCCTTTCCTCTCTCTGTGTGTGTCCTGTGTCAGTTTCAATCATCTTGGTGTCTCTCTTCCTGTTTGGACCACTGATAACCAGACCAACCACTGGCAACACTGTGTTTATGTGTGTGTGTGTGCGTGTGTGTGTGTGTTAGTTAGTTAGTTAGTTAGTCTCACACACACACACACACACACACACACACACACACACACACACACACACACACACAGCCTGGACAGAATTACACAAAGCTTCTCTGTCGCCCCACACTGATTGGTTTTGGAATCCACTTAATGAGCAGGTGTGTGCGTGTGTGGACTTTTGCGAGCCCAGCGTTCCATCAGAACACCATGGGCTATTTGAAATGAGAATTTCGCAGTATGGGGGTGCGTGCACACACAGATACACACACATACACACACACACACACACACACACACACACACACACACACACACATACACACACACACACACACACACACACATATACACACATATACACACACACACACACACACACACACACACACACACACACACACTCCCTGTGGCTGCTTCCATTGGAGTCCAACTAATTACAGTGGCTATCAGGACTGTGTGTGTGTGTGTGTGTGTGTGTGTGTGTGTGTGTGTGTGTGTGTGTGTGTGTGTGTGTGTGTGTGTGCGAGTGAGAGAGACGGATAGAGAGAGTGAGAGAGAGTTGAAGACATACAGCCGGTGGTTCTGATGACTTAATGCAAACATGGACACCACTACTGCTCTATTCTATTATATTCTAGTCTTTTCTATTCTATTCTATTCTATTCTATTCTATTCCATCCTACAGTATGAAGTCTCATTGCACACCTATATGGCGATTATTCACAAAAAACTGAGAGATAAGTGTGACATGTCAGTTTCACATTATACCAATGAACCAATCACTTTGTTCATTTCGCATTACGGCCTACAGGCTCCCTGATTTTTGGTTCTGTCTTCCAGGCAGGATGCTATTGGTTTCAGCAGGTCATATGGGGAATGAGATCCACCAGGTCTGACTGTCAGATGAGCTCCATAAACTGGTGTCAGAATGTCAGTTTGTCTCCCCTTGCCATGATTTTGATCACTTTGTTTCATTTTTGTATACTGTTTCCTTTCATTTAATTTGGTCTCTTGCATATTTTAGTTGTATTAAATACATATTTAAACTTAGAACACTGCAAACTGAATCCTGCAAATTCCTCTCCAAAACCATGAGCCAGAAAGTGACGATTAAAATGTCCAAGATTATATTTACTATTGTAATAGTATTAATATATTAATATATTGTAAGGCATGTGTGTGTGTGTGTGTGTGTGTGTGTGTGTGTGTGTGTGTGTGTGTGTGTATGTGATTATTTGTATTAAGTCCACAGGAAGATTAATTGAGCTTCAGACCTTGTAGTTGCTGTGAACCAATCACAGATCAAGGCCCCTACAGTTCAGCCAATAGGTGATCAACGTTTGGGCCCCAGGCCCCCATGGGAGTTGGAGCATGTGCTCATTTCCCAGAAGTATGCATCTATTTGTATATATTTGTGTGTATTGTTTGTCAATTCAATGGCTGACTGTCGTTATATTTTGATTGAGACACAAAGAAATACACAGACACTCACAGCTGATAAGAGTGCTCAAGGACACATACAAACATGGAGCTAATAATGCAAATACACACACAAATGCTTGATCTGACTTTATCGTATGAAACACATTTGGTATCAATATATGTTTCAAATAAAAACAGGAAAAAATGCACATGAATATAATAGCAAAAAACTAAAGTACATATGCGGTAGCTGTTCATACTGTGTAGGGATTTTCCTTAAATCTGCATTGATCAGTATGACTGCACAAAAAAAGGATTGTCCATCCACCCATCCATTTTCAAACCCATCCATTTCCATTTCACATTCTCAAGTCACTCCTGGGTCATCCAAAGAAATTTCCTGGGCAGATGGGCCATAACATCCCTCAAGCATATTATGAATCTGCCAGTCTCCTTCTAGTTGGACGGCTTTTCTGATCCATCCTGATTAGATGCCAGACCCACCTCAACTGCTTCCTTTCACTCCAAGCTATTACTACAAACTCCCTTCTGATGTCCTCACTCTGTTCCTAAGGGTGAGTCCAGGCATCTCATGGAGAACACAAATTTTAGCGATCTTATGTCACAATCTCAAGGCCAACAACAACTTGAGATTCTGTCCATGAGAATCCCAAACAAAATCTACGACAAGGCACAACCTTCCCGGAATCCAGTGAATGTGCTTGACTTACTGCCGAGAATATGGACGCAGCACTCACTTTGGTCATATGACGAGGTCACCCATATTGCTGCAACAACCCCCAAAATTTGCCAAGCGTTTGTAGAGTGGATAAGCCAACCCCCATGACCGCTACAGCATACCTGCAAGGGTAAAGGAATGGTCCACTGTTATAGGACCAGAACGGAATCTGCATTGCTCCCCCTGAATCTGAGACTTGACAACTGGCAGGAGCCTGCTTTCCAGAGCACAGCCAAGACCAGGGCTGGCTTCTCCTCTGACCGTATGCCAGAACCTGGCCAACCAAATGTCATTGTTCATGAGGTCACCAAAACTCTTCCCACAACAGAAGTTTTGCTTTTTCATTTTTCACAACCACTGAAGCTGTACTTCTTCAAGCCTGCCAAAAGATGTCTGCTGCTTCAGGAGTCACCTGGGCTACCCAAGCTCGAAATGCTCCTTCTTTTGCCTGATGGCCTCCTTCACTGCCGGTGTCCACTGGATTGGCAGTGCAACATGCACCAATCTTTCTGTCCACAGCCCAATGTGGCAGCTTTAACACTGAAGGCTTTTGAACTTTCCACTCACCACTCACCACTCACATTCCACATCTGCAACCTTCCCCAGGATGCAGGGGTTACTACAGTAAATTGGTGCCCATGTAGCACTGGCTGAAGAGGTTCTGCCAGGATCAGGACTTAGGTTATGTAGACAACTAACTTCTTTTGGGGGTAAACATGGTTTGCTAAAGAGGGATGGCCTCCACCATACTACTTCTGGATCAATTGTCCAAGCTCTGAACTGACTTTCACACCAGGACAGCCACCTGGTTGTACCGCTGACAATTCACCACCGCCTTTATTGGCTGGTTTTATTTTTGACCCTTTCCCCCAAACGTACCTTCACAGAATGTAGCTGCCAGATTTTACATTGTTAGAAATACTAATTATACACCCAGCACACTCTACAAGCAGAAAGTCCTCGCAAATTGGCAAACAACTTGCTTTTCATATTGCTGTTGTCTACCACCCTGCTGGCCCTTACACAAAATTCTTAGATGAATTTTCCACTTATTGCAGACTGTGTTTCAAATGTTGTTGTTCAAAACTACTTCATGTGATTTTAGAGGAAGAACTACAGAAGGTTGTTTCCTTGTAATGAATTCCCAATGTTTCCCAAAATGAAATGGGTTGTTACAAACAATTTAGTGTCTTCAGTGTATCTTTGTAATCGCCACACTATTAAACACTGGGAGAAAAAAAGGACGATGTTTACACTTTCATTTTCAATTCCCTTCCTTATCCACTCTCACCCCAGGCCAATTTCTGCATGACGCAGGTGTCATAGTCTTAGTCCTCTAGATGCTCTACACATCTTGTCAATTGGTGAGCCACAATCTGAGTCGGATTGTTCTTCTACACCTCTGCAACACAGTCACCATGCAAGAACAACACCATATGTCAACATCACAATGTCCACGGTGAGCTGTTTTCTGTGGCTTCAGTCCTACCTGAACACATTGATGATACCACCTAAATTTGTATTTATATGATAAAGCTTGAGCACAGTGAGAACTAACATAACACTGTGTTGAAGAAATGCCTATTTTACTAATGGCCATGAGCAACACTAAATCATAATGAAGGTAAGCTTCCAAATGAGGCACTAAAATAAGATTTCATCACTTCCCCACACCTTACCAGTAGGTGAAGTAGTGCCGGCACTGAGAAACAGTGGACTGGCAGAAGTTACAATTCCCTGTGTGACCTTTGGAGATACAAGGGTTTCACCCAGTATCCCAATGACACCATCAGGACACCAGGGGGCTAAAACCTGGTTTAATTATTTATTTCACTTGTTAACAACACATAACAGAAAATTCCCAACTCGCTCAAGTCCATACTCACTGCTGTGGTGGCTGGGTGATCACCACATACACAACCACACACACACACACACAAACACACACACCTCCTTCCTCCTCCTTTCCAAGGCTGAAGTGCCTCCATCAAACATCACAATAAACAGTAGGGCCTTAGTGTGCCAAGCTGCCTGGAGAAACAACTGTCAGCCCAGCGTTCCTTTTCCGGAGGATACACACAGGCACGGACAGACACACACCGTGAAACACGCGCACACACAGAAACACACTTACACAATCCTCCTTCTCGCTCTTTCTCAGTTTAATGCCACACACATAGAAAAACACAGACAAACACACACACACCTCCGAAAAGAACAACTTTTGTTAAGCTCTGGTGTTGCTATGGTTACAGGGTCGAGTCCCCCCAGCATTTCAGGGGAGCATAGCAAGGTTCTTTAACGATCACATGGGGGAAAAAAATTAAAAAAGAGGGGGTATCTGAGCTTAACAACTGCCACCTAAACACACACAAACAAACAGAGAATATGATACTGAAATCTCCCAGCATGCATCTCTCCTTCATCAAGCATTGCTCATTATTAGTGAGATCAAGTGATAACAGCAAAGACAACATCTGGGCTAGTTCAGTGTTCATGCGTGTTGTGCCTCTGATGATTGATTGAGCTTTCAAACCATTTTAATTTTTGGTGTGTAGGGAGACACCATCAGCCAAGAGTATTCAGAATTCAGTTATGGTAGTGCCAGGGGTGGGACAAAGCCATTTGGCAACACACACGTAGGTTTCTAGTCTCAAGTCACATCCCACATTAAGACAAGCCAAAAAGTGAAATTGCTTCACCTATTATTGTATTGGTGGAGGGGTCTAGTTGAAATAATGGTCTAGGCCTAAACATGTACATAATCTATATAAGGCCTGTGAGTTCAGGTTAATTTCATAACCTGAAAAGGCCATTATTGAGTTTTAATATATATTCGGTAATCTTTCTGAATAGAGGACTTGTATTTTGAAGTTGAAAATAAATGTCTTAAGTGAACGACAAAAACAAGACTAAAACACAGAAAGAATCAGATCTGGGGAAAAAGAGAGGGAGAGAGAGAGAAGCTTGTGTTGCCGTGGTGACCTTGGGCCGATGAGGAGACGCTGTCGAGCCGCACATCAATATTTTAATACAAAAGTTGACACATCAAAAAAAGAGAAAAGAATAGGGGGAAAAGCCCAGCGATTCCAGCGTCATCTAAAATTGATGCATGCATCATCGCAACCATGAATATTCATACAGAGATGAATATTTGAGTGTGACTCCTATGGAGAAATTAGGTTCATCTTTACACTTATCAATAATTCGCAACCAGGTGAGGCTCATCAGCTGCTAAATAAATCATCTTTGCGCACAGGGAAAAAAGAAAAAGTTTGGGAGAAGATAGTGAAACAAACAATGAAAAACAACACAAAGGAACATGTGCTGGACTGCAAATGCGTGTCGGGTAAGGAGAGAATGAAATGTCACTTGTTTCTAGAAACAGCCTGTGGGCATGTTTTTCTGTATATTAGCTACTCTATGTGTGTTTTAAGGGTTTGTCAGGTCATATGTATGTGGATGACTTTAGGGAGGGGGACCAGAGGTAAACTGTCCGTCATCTATGGCTCTCTATCAGCTGCTAAAATTCCACCTGTTAGCATATGTATTATGCGATTGCAGAGAGAGAGAGAGAGAGAGAGAGAGAGAGAGAGAGAGAGAGAGAGAGAGAGGGAGAGAGAGAGAGAGAGAGAGAGAGAGAGAGAGAGACTGTTTATGTATGTGAAGGACACAATAGGATGACTCAGATGTCTAATGAAAACACATGCTGCTCTCTTCTCTGACTCCTTTGGCTGTAGTGAAATTACAAACACACACACACACACACACACACACACACGCACACACACACACACACACACACACACACACACACACACACACACACACAGACAGACATTCCACTATAAGGTCTGTGTGTGTGTTTGGCTACAAAAGTGGTAGGAAAGGGATGATTTTGATGATAGACAAGTGATTGATTAGATGTGGATGCATGCTGGATGAAAACACCTTATTGTTTACAAAGGCATGCCGACAATGGCAACGATGACTCAAGTAACCAATGACAAAGTCAAAAAAGGCTAATTGGCATCATGGTAACACTTCTCTTTCAACTACTCCTGCACTTGTGCACACAGTCGCTTGTGACATCACCTGTTAGTATACATTACATGATGTTTACTGTGTCCACTTGGGGACAATGTGAGGACTGAAACAAATAATCCCTGTTAGGCACCAGAAAACCTTAAAAATGGCAATCATTACATTTGTTACTTTGATAAAGTATCACAAACTTAAATGGAACTTATATATGTCGGAGTAATAGATATGCTCATCACATATTAAATCCAGCTATTAAATCCAGGAGTTGACATACAGTGGAGCCAACCAAATATGAATACTTGTTTGGACAAAAAACAGCAAATAGCTTTAAAACAGTTCTAAGGGTCAGACAATACTGAAAAGATTCTGGTCTTTCTGATGGAACTGCTTTTTCAGTGAGTAGGGCTACTAGAATTGTTCCAACAATGACGTTGCAATTATTGCACCACAATTTCAGCTGTGATTATTTTCTTGCGGTATGTTAGTGTTGTGGACCTTTTCACATTATTGGCTTCTTATGTCAAAGCATTTCAAGCACACACATTTATATGCTAAAAATGTTAATGTCATGTGCGTTAAGGACGCCACTCTCCATTAAATTTGGATTTGATGAATTGTGCAGCCCTTGTTATGAGGCCTCTGAGATACTGACATACAATAAATTAACTTTTTGTACCTTGTATAGATGGTGTCTTTGCTCGTCCGACATCATCAGCTGGTGACTGTCCGTTACCATAGCATCCATGTCCATTAGCCAATCCCAGAGCTCCTGGTACTCTGCCTCAAAGTCCTGTACACTGAGGGAGAGAGAGAGTTGAACATTTTCTTAATTCCATTTTTATTACATGTTAGTCATATTATGTTCGCTACTACGATACATTTTTTTAAAAGTTACTGTTTTTTGACTTGATATGCATCTTGTCATGCTGATACAGCCATAAAAATGCAACTAAAATGAGACAGAGACCCTGACAAAGGTAGAGACTGGTTTTCTGTCACCAGAAAAAAACATTTAAAAAAAATAAAGCCAACTGCATCGCAGGTCAGATTGTGTCTGAGTGGCTGTCGTCTGGTCTAATCTCAGCATTTTTACTTTTATATGTCAAATAAATTATTAATTAATGTAAAATTAAGGCTCCTCCTTGAATGTTTGCTTGCTTGACTGAGAGGTTTCACAGCCAATCCCATTTATCTGTGTAGATTGCAGCTTTGCCATCACACCAAAGCTGAAATCCAACTCTGCCCTTTCTAGTTCAGACAACACAAAAAATCTAAACATCTGTCACGGTACGGCCATTGTTTCCTGCACTGTTTGGAATAAGAGCAACAAAGGTGAAGAACATTATCTCTAGTATTGATTGAATAACTCCCCCCCAACGCACGTATGCGCGCGCACACACGCACACACACACATATCTTTAGCTTTATATATATATATATATATATATATATTATTTAATCATCTTCTCCAAACTTTCTGTCCTTCTACCTGCCTATTCTCACTCATCCTAATTTCTAACATCCTTCCATCTTTTAATTCACATCTTCTTTCCCTTCCTCCTCTCTCATTCCATCTTGTACCCTTCCTCATCCCACCTCCTTTTATCCTCATCCTCCCCCCTTCTCTAGCCCCCTCATTTGCACATCATTCCTCCCTCTTTCTACCACCTCTTCCCTTCTCCTCTCACCCCCTCATAGGATCACATCAAATATTTATGCTCCTGTAACAGGGGCCGATTGCTCAAACACATGCATTACTGTCAGCTCTTTTGTTGAGGTGTGTGCGTGTGTGTGTTTGTATGTGTGTGCGTGTGTGTTTGTGTGTATTTATTTATACATGCAGTGGATTTGGGGTCTCGGCGGGGATCGCCAACATGTTCCTTAACATTAGCGGAAAAATTGTTTGGAATTCTCTAGTCGGTGCCAATGACAGTTTGACAGCTCTGTCAGGCCCACGGCTTTTCCACAACAACGCACATACACACACTCACACATTCTAGCGCTGCACAGGAGACAACCGCACACATACTACTCAACATACACACACTCATGAAACAATGGCAGAAATACACAAAACAGCAAACACAGCCATTGATATATCTTTCACACACATTTACCTAGAATGTAACACACACACCAAGACACAACACAAGCAACACACAGCAATCGGACAAGCCATCACAGCGAACACAGTAAACTATGAATGAAATTACAGAAACAGAGAGAGAAATAGCCACTTTCATCTTTATTTTTTCTCATTTCAGCATTGCAAAATGTGATTCAGTTTGAGACCATAAAAAACATAAACAAACACACACACACACATACACACACATACACCTACAGAGAGGGGGATCAAAAGGAACTGCTTAAAGTTTGAGCTTCAATATGTATTTCTGTGTTGTGTTGATGAATCAAACAAGGCTGCACCATACTCTAAATATGTGTAATAAAATGATGAATGGCATCAAAGTCAGTCAGTCATCCATGACTGGTGTAGAATAGCCAATGATTGAAGTGGAACAGTATTTCACCTGTACGTATGTGTGGAAGAGTTGAGACTAGCGGGCAGAGCTGCAGTCCTGCACACTTCTCTGTGCTTCCATCAGAGCAGTAACTCACCCCAATACATGTAGAAACTGTGTCTGATCCCTGGCCACTAATAAGCCATAAACAGAAGAGGAGTTCATAAATACAAACTAACACAACTTCTGTAATAGCACAAAAATAATGGAATTACATGCCTCTTGACATGACTCTTAAACATCAGATTTATGTCATCTAAAGCTCAAGCCTACTGATCAACCCTAAACCTAAACTAATTTGAAAGCCTTGGTCTTACTCTTTAACACCCAACCTTGAATAATGTTATTGCTATTGTGGTTGTGTATCGTCCTCCTGGCTCGTATACCAAATTTTTATCAGACTTCTCTTTTGATCAAACTCAGTCCTGGGTGGAGATAAAATAATTATAGTTGGTGACTCTAATATTCATGTGGACGTCAATAATGACCCTGCACTGCTTTTATTTCATTACTAGACTCAATTTGCTTCTCAAAGAGTGTAAATAAACCCACTCACTGCCATGACCACACCCCCACCTTGTTCTGGCTTATGGCAACTATATATATCATTTAACATTTAATTATCAACAAAACCCTATTTTATTACTTTACATTACTTGAAAACTTTTGAATCCCTATTACAGGACTACACACCATGAGACAAAAAGGCTTTCCCTAGATGTCTGTCTGATAGTGCCGTAGCAACATTAAATGAAGCAGTTCCATCAGCACAGAATTAAACTAAATAGTTTATTTAATTTAGTGCCTACCATAGCATAGAGACAGCAAAAACTGCAATCTTTCACAAAAATCAGGCACATTCTGTCACATCAATGATGCAGAAAAACCTGTTCACGCATTTGATACCTCTAGGCTGGCTAATTGTAATTCATTATTATCAGGCTGCCCTACAAAGTCTCTAAAGACGCACATGTACTGACCAAAACAAGGAAAATATATCATATTACTCCCACTTAAGCTTCACTGCACTGGCTTCCTGTAAAATCTGGAATAGAATTTTAAATCATCTTGCGCACTTTTAAAGCAAAATGGTCAGATTCCATCATACCTTACAGAGCCAGTATTCATTTAGTTAATTTATTTCATTTAGTGTGTTTTTTAATTTAATTATTCCCGAGCTGCTGTTTGTTTATGTTGTTTTATATGTTGTTTTAAATTTTTTCTTGTTGTCTTTTTATGTTATTTGTACGGTCCAAGGACCAGAGCACATTCCTCTTAAGTGTTAACTTAACTGGCGAATAAAGCGATTCTGATTTTGATTCTGATTCTGATTCTGATTCTGATAGTACCCCACTAGAACGCTACAGCTCCCAGAATGCAGGTTTACTTTTGATTCCAAGTATCTCCAAAAGTAGAATGGAAGGCAGAGCCTTGAGTTATCAGGCTTCCCTCTTGTGGAATCAGAGTGGGCTTAAAACTTTCCTTTTTGATAAAGCTTACAGTTAGGGCCAACCAGGCCTGCCTTGGACCAGCACCTAGTTATGATGTTATAGGCTTAGACCATATAATTGTGTAAAAGAGTTTAAATATGTCTGTAGAATATGTTAAAAAATGGTTTAAATGCTAAAGATGTGTTAATATTGTATTGTTTACTTTATTCATTATTGCTCAATTCAAAATACAAATGTGTTTATCTGTGTTATCTACAAAATGATCTTGTAGCCTGAGACGATTGCTTTTGTCTCCGCCCACATACCTGGGGAAGTATCCTCATTAGAGCAAACCACTGAATGATGAAATGATACCCTATCACTCACTGATTATGTCTCCCCACTTTGGGGTATATTGTCTTCAGTTAGTTTGCTGGCATGGTCATAACCTAGTCGTTGAAAGCAGAGACACACTTACAGTGAACCTCAAACTGTCAAATCCACCCAGCCACTGCCAAAGGAAAGTTAGCCAATACTGCTGTTAGCATTAGCAAAGCTACGCTTATTACCACAGAGGCTGACATACCTTAACAATAAGATGAATGGACTGAGTGTTGCTCAAAGGAACAGAGGCAATATTGTTGTCTATATATGCTGAATGAACTATGCAGCACGGTCATAGCGTGCTAATAAAGAGCCCAGACTGAGACCAGTATCTATGTGATGGGAATGTCCTTTTTTACACTACATACTCTGTAAGAGACAAGCTAGAAGACATACTGTAAATCATGACTGGTAATATTTGTACTTTGGACAAGGATGAACTCTTCAAATGTACTGTAAGGCAGACACGTGACAGCAGTTATGAATGTTACCATCTACTGTGTTCTGTAGTGCCCCTGAGGCCAAATGTCCAACAGGGAAAATCTGATAGGACTGCACACAACTGATAAGTGGGTGTGTCTCCAACATTTGGGCAATGCACAAGGAGTGCAAGCTAACCAACTGATCAGGTAAAACGTGAAAAACTAAGGAAAAAGCAATAGAAAAAAAGTGGAATACACATTTATATAAAAATATTATGATGTCATTTAATTCAAACAGTAATAATCAGCATTGCATTGCATTTGGGCATGAATATAAAGACAAACAAAAGTAAAATAGTTAAAATTACTTCTTATAACCTACTGAACAATAATGTTTACTTTCAAATTAGCTTGATGAAAATGTGATCTGACTGGAGCCCAATCACTGCATTGCTGTTTACACTATCATCTTTCTGTGTCTTGTCCTCCCTCTTCCTCCCTCCAGATTTTCTCTCTTACTTCCCTCTCCTCTATCCCTCTCCCTGTCCATTGCCATGAGTGACTCTCTGTAAAATAACAGAAGCAAGAAGAAGAAAGAACAAAGTGAAGGAAGCGAGCGCTGCTTCCTTCCCCAGAGGCAGCGTTCCTCATTATGAGGCGTGCGGAGCGACGCTTTACAGAGTCAGACAGATGAAGAAGATACAACATTGACATTGATTGTTTTCTCTTGTCATTTCCTCACTCCTTGCCCTCCCCCTCTATTCCTCTCACTGTCTCTGTCTTGTTCTCAGTCTAACGTTAACTAAAAGCTATGTAAAACATGATCTCTCGAGAAAACAGACAAGTTAGAGGGAACAAGCAATGTGACGGAGCTGCGTTTAGCAAAGGGATGTTACGGAACGTTTATAGCCTCACTTCTGTTTTTGTTTTGATGTTCTAACATTTCATCACTTGTGGAAACTTTAACAACATATGAATGTGTAATTCCCTTCTTTTGAACTTTAAAAGTCAAGGTCTTTTTAAGCACATATATGGGCAAGTGCAGATGTGGAATTGCCCTGTCTTTGTTTTCCTTCTACTCTCCTTTGTTTCTATCATAAAGCCATTATGCGCCCATTTTCTCAAAAAAAAAGATCATCTTTGCTTAACCCTCTGGAGTCTGACATCATTTGTGTAATTTTAGTTGTCATTTGTCTTTCCTTTGCCAGGCTGTAACGCAGACATTTAAAAAAAAAATGTGGCCTTGACTTGACAACAGCTGAAGGTTATTTTTGCTCCGTAAAGTGATTCATGAAGCAATACACTGGCAACTTTACAAAATTTCACGGTTTTGTCCAAGACCTAGCAAGTGAAAGAAAAACTTCTCCAGATGTGAAAAACAATGTCAATAGCTCAGTAGCTTAGTTTGAACATAAATGAGGTGAAAATCAAGATATTTGGTAAAATTGCTGGTGTATCATTTAGAGAAAGTGATAAAAAACATTGATAATATGACAAATGTGTAATCAAGTATAATTTTCTGGAATCCTTTTATTCCCTTTTTTCTGATTTTCTGTAACCAATCAATAGTTTTTCAGATTATTTGTTTTAAGAAAAATGCCCTTGATGTTTAAAACTGAATTTAGAATTGTAAAATCTAGACCTTTAATTAATTATCATTTACTTTAGAAGTTTTTGTTTTTTTCCCAAGTTTAGTAGAATTTCTTTTTTCAAATTTTATTTCTTGAATCAAATTATTACCTCCCACACTCATTCTACTCCGACGCCTGTCTCTTCTCTTTGGTGAGATTCTTAGTTTCCTTTTGTCTTTTTAACTGGTGGCTCTCATGGAAATTATCTCTCTCTCTCTCTCTTTCTTTGAGCTGCCTGCAGTAACTATGATAGCAGCTTCAACCAGTGTCACTAATTCATCTTCCATACAGCAGGAGAGAGGAAGGAAAAGGAAGAGGGACAGAGATTAAAGGCGGGACCAGAGAGAGGAAAAGGAATGGAGAAGGCAATGGAGAAGAAAACAGGCCAGACAACGGTAAAGTGACATGAAGGGGAAATGGAGGCTAGAAAGAGTGGTGTAAATGAGTAAATGATAAAAAAAAATGATGGAAAAGAAATGGAAGGTGACAAGAAAAAGAAAGCAACGAGTTAAAGTAGAGCATTGGAGGATGAAGAAAAATTGAGTAAAGGAAAGGAAAAAAGTGAATTGGGAGAGGAAGTGAGGGAAGGATGAAGAAGCAATAGAAAAAAGGAGGATAGATGACAGATGGGACAAAGAAGTTGGAGAAAGGAACAGGAAAGAAAGAGTATGAGGAAAGGACTGGTAACACAGAAAAGGGGAATACAAGATGGTAGGAGGAGAAGAAGGGCAGGAAGAGAGACAGAAACTAGAGATGGAAGGATGGTGAAGATTCAAGGAGGACAAAAAATTAAAAGAAAGAAAGTGAGGGAGAGAGGAGGAAATGGTACCATAAAGAAGAAAGAGGGAAGATGGAGAGAAGAAGAGGTTGTGAAGAGAAAGAAAGGGAATGATGGAAGAGAAGAGTGAAAGGTTGAATGAGTCATATTGGCAGCATCACCTTTCAGTCTGCTGATTTATGAGGTGATTCACACTTTCACATGTCTAATGGATTTACTCTGACATTAAAGCTGTGTAGTAGCACAGCGCCCCCTGCTGAAACGTCCATCGGTCCGTCCACACGGAATCTGACAACCATTACATTATTTATTCATCCATCCACTCTGATCCTTTCATTTAACCATTCAATCCACCCATTAATTCATCAATCTCTCATCATATTCATACATCCACCCATTCATCTGTCATTGATTCAGTCATTCATACAATAACTCAATAACACTCATCCATCTATGTAGACATATTCATCTGGACTCATTCATCCATTCATTCCATTTCATTCCCTTTTCATTCACACATTTGATCCACTTATCCATTCTATCCAATCCATCATACATGTTTTTATTATTTCTATTGTTATTAGAGGAACAGAGAGAAGATTAGAGGATTAAACTGGTTTAAGTTGTGTTGTCAGATTGATATCAGTTGTTCATGTTTATAATGAATCATCCATGCACACAAAAGTTAGATACGGCGTTCCTCAAGGTTAAGTGCTTGGACCAATACTATTCACTTTATATCTACTTCCTTTAGGTATTATTATTTGGAAACACTCCATAAATTCTCATTGCTATGTGGATGACATCCAACTTTACCTATAAATGACTCCAAGCATGCATTAAGGACAGAAAGACCTGGATGTCCTGTAATTTTCTCCATTTCACCCCGGCAAAACTGAGGTTATTGTGCTTGGCCTTAAATACACACACAATTATCTAATGAGATAGCTATCATGGATGACTTTGCCTTGGCCCCCCGCGCTACCGCAAAGAATCTAGGAGTCATCTTTGATCCGGATGTGTCATTTATTGCCCACATAAAACAAATTTCACATGCACAACATCGCAAATTCCATTCTGTCATAATGATGCAGAAAAATGTCCACACATTTGTTACCTCTAGGCTAGACAATTCATTATTATCAGGCTGACCTAATAAGTCTCTAAGGACTCTCCAGTTGGTCCAGAAACTAGAACAGAGATCATATTTCTCCCATTTTAGCTTCGCTGCACTGGCTTCCTGGAAAATCCAGAATAGAATTTAAGATCCTCACTGCTCACTAAAATCCTCCTGCTCACTTTTAAATCTCTCAATGGTCAGGCTTCATCATACCTCAAAGGGCTTGTAAGACCCTATTATCCAACTAGAACACTGTGCTTCCAGAATGCAGGCTTACTTGTGGTTTCTAGTATCTCCAAAAGTATCAGACAGTTATAAGGCTCCTCTCTTGTGAAACCATAGAATAGGCTTAAAACTTTCCTTTTTGATAAAGCTTATAGTTAGGGTCGGCCAGGCTTGCCTTGGCCCCCCAGCAGTCTAGGCCTATAGTAGCATAAATGCTATAGGCCTAGACTGCTGGGGGGCTTCCCATGATGCACTGGGCTCTGCATATCCATGTCATTGCATCATTACTGCATTTCACTAACTTTACTTCTTCATTTTCTGTGCTCTATTGTCTCACAGGTTGCAGACCCCATCTCTCTCTCTTTCTCTCTGAACCCAACCAGTCAAGGCAGATGGCTGCCCACCTAGATTTGGGGCTATATAAATAAAGTTGAATTGAATTAAATTTCTATGCATTTATCTGTTCAGCAGTTCATATAACGACTGTCTGACTCAGTTCATTTGTTCTGTCTATCTACTCACCTATCCATTTAGTCATAACCCATACTTCAATCCAGATATCCAGCCAACCATCCATTTACTGTATTCATCCATCACCTTTCCTTACAACTCAAACAAAACCTGAAATTTCAACTTGTGTAGTACTACAAACTTCCAATTATGAAACACATACAAACAGAGGGAAGGAGAAAAAGGAGAGAGCAACAGTGAGCAACCAATTAGTGTAGAACACATTAGATGTAAATCAGTAGAGCCACCAAGGACTGCGAAATACAACCAGAAAAACTTCCATTTACATGTGATTGTGTGTGTGTGTGTGTGTGTGTGTGTGTGTGTGTGTGTGTGTGTGTGTGTGTGTGTGTGTGTGTGTGTGTGTGTGTGCGTGTGTGCATGTGTGTGTGTGTGTGTGTGTGTGTGTGTGTGTGTGTGTGTGTGTGTGTGTCTGCATTTGAGTATCTTTGTGTGTGAATGTGAGTCCTTGCATTTTATTGAAATCACATGGAAGAGTATGCAGGTTTACCAAAACTGACTTACTTACGAATTTACCCTTAATTTAATGTGCGTGCGTGCGTGCGTGCGTGCGTGCGTGCGTGCGTGCGTGCGTGCGTGCGTGCGTGCGTGCGTGCGTGCGTGCGTGCGTGCGTGCGTACGTGGTGAGACAGTTTATCCTGCATGTATGTACACTAACAAATAAACCGAACCCACAAAAGTCTGCAAGACACAACAAACCACCAATTCACAATGAGCATTTTATGCTGCATTTACATCTACATTGGACCCGTGTGTGCGTGTATGTGTGTGTGCCCTGCATGTGAGTGATAACTGTGGAGGGAGGTTCCTCAAAGCTGAGGATGAAACACAGGCAGCATGACCAAAGACGCTCCATGCTGAGCCCAGTCTGGCGACACCAGATTAGCGCCATTACAGTAGCACTGATACTGTGTGTGTGTGTGTGTGTGTGTGTGTGTGTGTGTGTGTGTGTGTGTGTTACATATTGTGTTGTATGTCAGTTGCTTTGTTTGTCAATGAGTGCCTTTTGTCTCTTTCGCACTCACTGTATCAGAGATCAGTTTGATAGTTTGTCTCTTGGGTCCTGCTCTATTCCGCTCTCTTCATTTGTATCATTAGTCTACTATATGCTAGTCTATTGTACTTTATTCAAATCGATTTTATAGTACTTGATTTTGTGCTGCTCTATTGTGGAGCGTATTGTATTGTGTATGGTATTGTATTCTTACCTGTTGTTCCTGGCAAGCAGGCTGTAGTGCCTCCTGTTGGTGGGAGTTGGGTAGTACATGCTGTTGAGTTTGACTGCCATCTGCCGCAGAGCGTCACTATGGCTGGACAGCACCTCAACCTGGAAAATGTTTAAGATATTATTATAATTATATTAAACACAACTCCTCCCACCATTTGAGTTGACAGCAGCTTGCCAGTATTCCGAGCTTGCTTGCCATCTTGTTACCTGTGTCAGGTTTTCCAACTGAAAAGTGAAAAGATGTCAACATCAACACCCCAAATAGATGTTCCTGTCAGTACGCCTCAATTCATAATCCAAAGTGATTTCTGATCCTGTCACCATTGTATATGCGGCAGCGCAGCTAGGCTAGGCTAGCTAGAGTAACAGTAAGGAGGGTATTTTCTCAACACCCCTTTTATGTTTATACTTAAAATGTGTATATTATGTGAAAATATTATATATATTGTATGTTTCTTGGTACAAAGCCAAATGGCAAGCAGGCTGAGGTGAATTGTCTTGTATCTAAATCTATTGTTCTGTGTTCTTTTGGAAAGTATATATAAATAATAATAATAATATTCTTCTATTACATATTGCTTTGTTGCATGTTATTATCATTGAAGTCTCTAGTTGACACTAGCAGGATTTACTCTGTAGTTTTAGATGTTAACAACACCAACAAATACATTTTTGCTGTGATGAGAAAACACTACATGCAAACTATAGCAATTAACAAATAAAGGATTATGCATATTGAAAAGGCAATGCATTGAGAAGCAATTCCACTTCCTCTGATATTCAGTGATGTGTGATTTACAACTGTAAAACAAAAACACGCACGCACACAACCGGTATACCTTCTCATACTAAAGTGATATGTGTGTGTCCGTGTGTATGCTCGTGTTTGTCTAAATGGGATCATCTTCACACTGCCTTTCTGAGAATGATTAGCTGTTTATTGCAGATGCATGAGATTCGGCCATGCAGCATTTTTTGACAGACGTGCCCTTTATAGCCCAGTGAGCGGACAACAAGCCACTAGAAACCCACTCCACTTTATATCTTGCGCTCTCATCTGAGCTCGCTGACACACACATGCACACACAAAAACACACACTCTTGTATATGGGTTTGTACATGTATATGCATATAAATGTACGCACATGCAGCCTTCAAAAAGTGTCTCTGCTCTCTCTCACATACCAAGCGAACAAAAATTACCCATAAACTACACACACAAATTTAACTTGAATCACTCCCATACCGGCACATGCAAACATACAGACACACACACATTCCTATAAATCACCACACCTCCAACTTCACTTACACAAATTGACCCCGATTTGCTTCTCTTCTGATCAAATTCCCAAATAAACACACAAGCACACACACATACTTTCAGAGCATGAATAGCTTCTCACAAATTATCCTTCACACTCACACACACGCACACAGATCACAGCTAGTCCCACTCAATAGGCAGACACAATCATATAGAAGCACTCAGCGTGCTGCTCAGATGTAATTGCATACAAACTATATGGAGATGAGGCTTCAATTGAACCAATGAAGGCAGAGTGAGTGTGTACAAACATACATACATACACACACACACACACACAGGCCGTCCGCTTTTTCCTCATTTGGTAACAATCTGAATAAAGTGTTGTTTCATTGCGTTCGCCGTCCAAACTACTTAGTGGACTCGGCAGAAGATTCTGGAAAGGTCAATCAATCTGTGGAAGGCAGAGCGGCTCAATCAGAGAGCTAATAAACAAAGCAGCAATACACAATCAAGAACGCTGTCGATGACACTGTGGCTGAGTGTGTGTAAGAAACAGTGAATAGGTGTGTGTTTTGTGTTTGACAGTGTTGCCAATAAACGCATGGCAATATCTAGAAGCTCTCATAGCCCTTATAAGCTCTCCTTCTCTCTCTCGCCCTTCCCCCCTCCTCTCTGTCTACACATCTGGAACCAAGAAACCAGGGGCCATCCAGAACTCTACTACACTTACCAAACAGAACATTACCGATTGGTCCGACACAAACTTTCACAAGCTCTATCAGGTGAACAACAGCCATTTTTAAAGATGGGGTCAGCCAGTGAGATGTTCATTTGGGCAGTTGGATAGTTAGCGTGTCAGCTGATTGGTTGGGCCGCTGGTTGGTGAGTTAGTTGGTTAGTTAGTTGTTTAATAAGTTATTTGCTCAGTCATTAAGTCAGCCAGCAATGTTTTTATGTTTTTCTCCTGTGGCCATGAGACAATCTTGTTGTAATTGGTTTTCTATTCCTCATCAGTCCCTCCAGCTTTTCGGGATCGCAGAATTCAATACAAATTCAACTTAACATCAAAAATGTTCACGATGCTGCATAATGTTCCCGTTTAATGCATGATTACTGCATAATTACTGAAAAATTAGCAAAGTTGATCAAAAATGTGTGTGAGGAAGCAGATAAAAGCATTGGTCACAGAGCCCGTTCAGCTCATCAAGTCTGCCCACAGCACCTACACAAAGCGTCAGCATTAAACTCTAAGTAGTTAGGAGCGGTGATATGTATCAAAAGTTGATTGTAACGTAAGATAGAACAGAAGAAATTGCAATGGTTCATTTCACTTTATTTCAAATAAATAAATAAAAAGGATATAAACATGTTAAAGGCAGAGGGAAGGAGAGGGAAAATAACAGACGTAATGTTTTGTTTCTCTTATCGAGTAAAGTGGAGAGCCGCTGGGTGTAAAGGCTGCACGCTCAACACAGAAGTACTGCACTGGCATGTTTAAATCCAGCTGGCATTGGTAAACACTGCTGTGCCAATAGATCTCGTTAAATTTGTTCATCTAAACTAGCTAACATTAACGTTAGATGATGATTAGAATGTCAATGAAGAGTCAGAAATTGTACAACGTAGTGACACAAGAAAATAAAGGCTGTTCTATGCATATTGCGTCATGTCTCGCCATGTTATAGTTTAACTTTAGTTTATGTTCAGTGTTCAAGTCATGTCCTTAAATCATAGTCAAGCCATGTTATAGTTTAGTTCATGTTCAGAGTTTAATGTCTCGTCCTTGTCTCACGTTATGTTAAGTACCGTCACTCATATCTTGTGATTGTCTGCCCCGCCCTTGATTGTTGTCACCTGTGTCTCATTACCTCATGTATAGTACATGTCTGCCCTTGACCTGGGTGAGTGTTCAAGTCCATGTATTTGTGTGTGTGGTCTAGTTTTGGCCTCATGTATATTCTTGTAAAGTCATGTCAAGTTGAGTGTTCAAGTCAAAATATTCAGTCAAGTCTAGTGTTTGGCCTCATGCATATTTTTTGTAAAGCCTTGTTTATCAAGAGTCGTGCCTTTGGATCCTGCGCTTTTTGTGCCCTGAGGTTCCTTGACATATTGTCTATGACGTAGATCTATTTAAACTTTGTGACTATGAATTAAATAGTGTTAAAGTTGTGATTTACGGGGGAAGAAATTGCCCCAAAATTCAAAAAGTTATTGCAGTAAAATCAATGATTTTGATTGCTAAAATCACACAAAAAAGTGAAATCTTGGGGGGGGCAGCTGATTAGGGCCGTGATCTCTTATACAGACGGAAAGAGAGAGAGAGAGGATTAAGCTATTTCTCTACCACAACCAGAAATGCACAGTCAAAGACGCATACACAAACACAGTCACACCAAACACACACAGACACACACTTAAACATGCACCTACTAATATTAATTTGTTTTTGTGTGTGTGAGTATATTTTAACTGCTTCCAAGTTTAATATAATTGTATTGATACATACCATATTTACAGAGGAATCAATAAGCGTCATTTGATGAATATGACACATGCACACACACACACACACACACACACACACACACACACACACAGTTAGAGGTGGTGAATCAAGTCATTTTGGAGCATTTTGTTTACATGTCGGGGGCAATTTACACCACCCCCGAAAACACTCACAAGCACATCTCCCTGGACGTGCGTGTGTGTCTGTCTTCCCTGCACGTATTTGTGTGATTTTGAAGTGATGTGTGTTTGCCGTGTGTGTTGCCTATTTATTTGCTGCTGTTGCTTTTTATTTGAGCGTGGCTACACCCCTCACATGTGTGCATGTGTTGAAGTGTGCTCATGTTCACGTGTGTGTTTCTGTGTGTGCATGTGTGCGCCTATGTGTGTGTGTCTCCTGGGGTTTTCCCGGGGCTATAACTGCCAATCAAACAGCAGTATGAGGACTGAGAGGCGAGCAGCAGCAGCAGCAGCTCTCCACGCTGCATATAAACACACTGCTGGATCCAAAACACTATGTCATTCACTGTCATTCATTAGAAGCAGATATTAATGACCAAACCAATCGACAAATCTAATAACTAAATAACTATGGCAACAAAGAACACTGTACTAGTCTAGGAGCAACAAATGTTCACAACACAAATCTTTGCCACATCAGAGATGTTGTCCCTGTGCTGAGCGTCTTTCCCAGCCTCCTTTCTGTCACCACAGACAAGCAGGGCAGGTTTTTGGGCAGCAGATATGGACAGCAGTGCCTGAGGTGTTGCCTCAGCGTGGTGCTGTTATCAGGTAAGAACATCTTGATGCCGGCAGTCATTTTAATGAATTCAACAATGTTGCTGGGAGCATTTCCAGACAATATTGTCCTAAACAGTCTCCAGGTTTAACTCACAGCCTTGTGGAGTACAGACAACTTAATTTATAGCCTGCTGGCAGCCCGGCTCAAACACACACAAACACTGCATTCTTATGTAGACATATAAAGTGAATATATGTGTGTATACTCCGTGAGAAATCTTACTCAATCTAGTCTTTTGCATAGCTGTATTTTGTGAATCATGTCCAGCCTCTTCTCGTGTGTGTGTGTGTGTGTGTGTGTGTGTGTGTGTGTGTGTGTGTGTGTGTGTGTGTGTGTGTGTGTGTGCGTGTGCGTGTGTGTGTGTGTGTGTGTGTTTCTTTAAATGCTCTGTATGTAAAGTGCCTTGAGATAACCTTTGTTGTGATTTGTTTGCTTTATAAAAAAAAGCTGAATTGAATTGAATTAAATAGAAATTGAAGAGTTGGGGGAAGGAGAGGAGGAGGACAGGAAGAAAGAGAAGAGGAGGGGAAAGAAGGTGAAATGAGGAGGAAAAGTACAGACAGGAGGAGGAACAACAATCAGGGGAAGATGGAAGGAGGGAAAAGAGGAGGAGGTAGCCAAAAATGTGCGGAGGAGGAAAAGGAGGAAGGAGAAGGTAAAGGAAGAGCAGGAGGAGGGATAGGAGAGAAGCAGATGAAACATACTCACTCACTATGTTTCCTGGACCCTCGCTGTCCAATTACACTTCATGAATGAGTTACCCAGAATGCACCTTAATAATGTGTGTCTGTGTGTGTGTGTGTGTGTGTGTGTGTGTGAGAGTATATATACATATATCTATGAACCATACAGAAAAAGTGCAGCCTTGTGTATTTCCAATCATTGTCATCAAAACTTTAGCCATAGTTTACATCAAAAAGAGTAAACTGTCTATTGAAAACGTGGCTCAGCATATTGATTATGTTGTCTGTTATCAATGGCACAAGGACTTTTCATTCTGATGGTTCTGACAAGCTTAAGTTCAAGACATAAATATTTACTTTTGTGAGATAAACCATGGATTTTGTGTAAGTTACAGGCTTTTGCAGCTCATCTTCTGTGGGATGCTGTTTGTACGAATTGTTTCAAGAAAGGCACTTACTGTTTTGCAAATGTTAAGGAGGATTGGAAAATGTACCAAAGCGACTGGAAGAAACTGTAATGTGTGTGTGCATGCAGGTGTGTGGTTGTGTGTGTGAATTCTAGTATCACTCGCAATTATTTATTCCATCCTCAGAGATGAAAGCTGAGCATTCAGCCGCTTCACACAAATGAAACTGTATTACAGTATTGACACGCTTGTGTTTGTGTGTGTGTGTGTGTGTGTGTGTGTGTGTGTGTGTGTGTGTGTGTGTGTGTGTGTGTGTGTGTGTGTGTGTGTGTGTGTGTGTGTGTGTGTGTGTGTGTGTGTGTTTGTGTGTGTGTGTGTACTGACAGCGATATAAGCCTGCATCGAGCGATCTCATATCCATTATTGATCCTGTATCATTACCCACAGCTCTGCTCTATCAAGACAAAAAAACAACCTGTTATTGGAATATCTCGCCTTGTATATTGACCTGCTGCGCGTGCACTCACACACACACACACACACACAATCTGTCTAGATTTGGTTCATAAGCTAAAATGACTGATGTGCCCACTATTCTTACAGTATACTCAAGTTTAGAATGCAAATAATGGAATCTAAACATATAGTTCCCATATGTATGAATTTATGTTTCATAAACACACACACTCCCGACCTTCTTGGACCTCCTCCCTTCCTCTGCTCTAGCGTTCCACCCATTCAAACCTACCATCCCCCTCCTTCACTCTTCTATCCATCCCTTTCTCCCTTTTGTGCTCATATGATGGATGGATGGATGGATGGATAGATAGATAGATAGATAGATAGATAGATAGATAGATAGATAGATAGATAGATAGATAGATAGATAGATAGATAGATAGATAGATAGATAGATAGATAGATGATTTCCTCTGATCCTCCTGCCCGCACCTCGACCCATCTCTCACTCAGCTTCTCATTAAGATCTGATATTTTATGTAGCTTAATTATTTCCTAATTAGTTTGCATGTTAATTAGAATAGTGGCTAATGTTAATTAGGTTTATTAATGAGCGCTGCTGTAACACCTGCCCCCAGTGCCGGGCTCCACTGCCTGCCAAACATCTTCATCACAACTGAGCTCCCATCCAGTGTGTGTGTGTGTGTGTGCGCGCGTGTGTGTCAAAAACCAAAATGTCATCTTGTAAGCAATTAAGAAAAATAGTTATTTATTTGATGATACAACCAAATGTTTACAGCCATTTGCGCTTCGAAGTTTGTAGCTGTTTATGGTTCAAACACCCCAACATGCTCAAGGGCACCTTGGCAGTCTCTGGTCCTCAGTCCCTCTCTCCACAAACGACTAATATTTAACGTTTTTAACGCTAACTGAGGTTGATTTTTTTATTGATGGAGTCAGCAGTAGTTTAGCATCTTAAACAGACAATCTCTCATACGCACATACACACACATACACGCACACAGAGGTCCCTGACACATGTCTGCTAAATTAGCTGATCTCCCAGCATGCTCTAGTGATGCAGATCTAAACACTCGACCGGCCCAAAGAGAGAGAGATCAGAGAGAAAATGATGAGCGCCTGCACAATCAATAAGATCTCTCCAATCACACACACTGTGAGACTCAGGGAGAGACAGAGAGAAGGGAGAGAGAGAGAGAGAGAGAGAGAGAGAGAGAGAGAGAGAGAGAGAGAGAGAGAGAGAGAGAGAGAGAGAGAGAGAGAGAGAGAGAGAGAGAGAGAGAGAGAGAGAGAGAGAGAGAGAGAGAGAGAGAGAGAGAGAGAGAGAGAGAGAGAGAGAGAGGAGAGAGAGAGAGAGGAGAGAGAGAGAGAGAGAGAGAGATGAAACAGAGAAAGTAAAAGAGAGAGAGGCAGAGTGAAAGAAATGGATACAAACAGAAGGGGGAAGAAGGAGAAAGAAGGAGAGAGAGAGAGGGCGATCAACACACACCTTATTTAAAATCGCAACAGCAAGCAACACAGAGCTCTAGGTAGACATCTCCATCCCTACAGCCATGCCACTGACACGGCTACAAACAATTACAAAGACCGGTCAGTTAGTAAAGGTTAGAGGAGAATGGAGGGAAGAGGGAAAGGAAGGAGGAGTGGGCCAAGAAGAGAGAGAAAAACACACCAGCAGCAGCTTATTTCCTCATTTATTCATTTAGTATTTATCCTCCTCTTTGTTTGTCTGTGTAGCAGCAAAACACACAGACACACACACGCACGCACACAAGCACACACACACACGGGCACACACACACGGGCACACCAAATGGCAGCCAGCTTTACTATTTCATTAACATTGTTCCAGTGATAAATAACCCCAAACATTCCAGACTGTTCGAGGTAAGATTCAATTTCTCTCCCTTGCTTTACTTTCTGACCCCGCTCTGCCTCTGTGTGTGTGTGTGTTCGTGTGTGTGTGTGTGTGTGTGTGTGTGCGTGTGCGTGTGTGTGTGTGTGTGTGTGTGTGTGTGTGTGTGCATGTTGGTTCATCAGTATGTGCACATGTTCCCGTATTCAATTGTTCAATCGAATTCTCCAAGTAAGTAATCTCAGTGAGAGTCAGCCGTTCAAATACAATTTAAATGAAATTAATTTACAATAGTTTTAGCAGCAAATCACACAGTTCTCGGACTGAAGAAAGAGTACTGAGAGAAACAATATCATTGCGATTATTGCATTGACATGAATCTGGGAAATTCTGAAGAAAATCTACAAAATTTGAGATTCCGTTTTTTTCACCCGTTGGAAAATCTCTCCCCAGCTCAACAACCAGTCACTATGCTGTCTCTCTCTCTGCCATGATGTCACAGGAAGCACTCTCTCAAACTGAGACGCCCCTGTCAAATACACATTCAGAACCGTTTATGTCATAAGTTGATCAGATTTGATGCGAATGTCTCTAACTGAACTATGATTTATCCAGAAAAGATTGTTGTTGTTTCTGACTGACTGCTTTCCTTGAAGCTCAGTTAAAACGGCTTTGGCAATCATTTGTTGTCTGAAAAGAAACTCAGATTCAAAAGAGATAATTCATAAGGAAAAAAAGCAACAGATTTAACATTTGAACAGGCAAATCATCACACGACCCTAATTCCTAATTCATGATGTCTTCTCTCTTTTTTGCCTCTTTGAGCGTTTGCCTTGAAACAGGTGTCACAGTATTTCGTCTTCCTAAATCACACATAAGTCACTGTCATACAGAAATGAAGTCTGACGATGAATGTTATCACTATGCATCAGCTGTCTGGTGGTGTCTAGATGCAGTGGCAGCATTGTCTCCCTCCTCCAACACACAGAGCTCTAAACCAAAGCATGAAGCTCTCCTTAGCTGAGAGAATGTGTTTGTTTTAGCTTTGACATCAGAGGGAGCAGTAAAAAGATAAGATACAGCTCATTAACATGCTGATTCTCATTGGCTTTTACCAAACATGTTGTGAATTGTTGTGAATTACAGCCAAGGATCTTACCTTTGAGTGACAACAGCTAGATTTGATGTCTATCTTCCCAAATGTGTCCCTCTGAGATGTCATGATAGTAATGGACGGGAAAATGTGTACAAATGACTAAAAATGTACAAAACCTACAAAGTTATAATCTGTTGTCAGCTAAACAGCACGAGCAAACTGCACTGCCTTGCTGTGGTTTTCTCCTCCATCCATCCATCCCTCCATCAGGTAGAGTGACCTTGTATTTCATTTACTGATAATTACATGGATTTATTCCACTGAGAGGCTTTAATTAGAATGCTAGAAATATTGATTGCCTCTATCATCTCCCTCTCCTCAATCCCTCTCCTTCCTCCTCCAGTCCATTCATCCATCCATCCTTCCATCCTTCCATCCTTCCCTCAATCCCAAACCAGAGAGGGAGCAGGATGCCCCTGGGGTATAGACGACACTATTTAATATGAGTGCTGACAATTCAGCTAACACTAACTCACAAACAAAGTAGCTTTGTCCTATGCTAATAGCTACAACAGGATAGCATCACACAGACTATAGGTGTATTCATGATGAAACAATTAATTGCAGTTAAGCTATTGACGGATGGTGGATAAATTATTCAAATAACATGGGGTGTGTGTTATTTCTCCTTGAGCTGTAATGTTACACACTCAGTAGCTGCTTTGTAGCTAGAATGCATGACATGTCCACGCCTGTGTAACTACAGACAGCTTGATCCTCCATGGATGGGTTTGTTTTGCAGAGGACATCGTTATTGGTCAAATGATTTGTAAATCACTCTGACATACTAACCTCAGTCTGTATCATCCTGCCAATCAGCAGCTTAGTGCTACTGCTTCCTAATTCTACTTTCCTGATCCCAAAGAGCTTTTGTAAACTCATTAATGTTGGTCCAGTGATTGATTCTTCCTTTACCTGGAGGTGCAGCACTCTCTATGTCTTTGTAACCACTTTAGATATCAAAAACATTTAAATGTGCATGAAACAGAACAATTTGAGTTTCGATTAGCTGCAGCACAGTGGAGTTGACCATCTTTTGTGTCAAATCATTCATATTTTGCAAACATTACAATGCTATACATCGTCTGGGTCGCCCAACCCACAATATGCAGGCCTATGGGTGAGTATAGGTGCTAGTTATGAAGCAAAGATGGCAGTGATTTTGCTATTAGAGAGAGGGAGAGATGAGGAGAGGAAGTGTCTGTGAGAGTCAACACATATAGTGAATAGCAGCAACATGCAAATAGCAGTTTAGAGAAAGTCAATAGAACACAATCAAGAAAGTAAAAAAAAGAAACAACATAGAAACTGAGTGAGAAACTCAGAGACCTCCACTTTGTGTGAATGTCCTTTCCTTTGAAGTGTTATTTAGGACAATTTGATACAGAAAAAGTTTCAAATTCTTCAGAAGAAGAAAAGGCAGCATTTAAGAACTTGTTGATAGCACAAGATATCACAATGCTGCCGTCACATAGTAGTGTTTAGCTTTGAAAAGGCTTTAAATCCACCTAAACTTCTCCGTGTTACATGAATCAAAGTCTGCAGGCTTAGGGTTGATTATATTTAATGAGCCCAGTGAGTCCACATACAGCAGCACCTCATATCACTGCTCGGCTGCTGTAATGTTATTGAGTAAACTATGTTCATTTTAGACTCCAGTCAGCTGAGATCACATGAAATATCATCATTAGCACGCTGCTAATTAATAAGGACAAAATGTCATGGAGAGGAATAATGTGTGTTTACCTGGCATGTTGAGAGGAAAAGAAGAAGATTGAGAGATTTGATAAAATAGGGATAAATAAAACATGAGAGAGATAAAACAACACACACACACACAGAGAGAGAGAGAGAGAGAGAGAGAGAGAGAGAGAGAGAGAGAGAGAGAGAGAGAGAGAGAGAGAGAGAGAGAGAGAGAGAGAGAGAGAGAGAGAGAGAGAGAGAGAGAGAGAGCTAAGCAGGCCGACTGACTTTATTTTCTGCTGGTCGAAGCAGAAACACGTCTTCCAATATTTTTTTGAATGTTTGATTATATATTTTGGTGCCAATATGTTTCTGCTTCCCTCCATATTTAATTAAAATATCATTTAAAAACATAA
This sequence comes from Genypterus blacodes, assembly GCF_046128005.1. Taxonomy (NCBI): domain Eukaryota; kingdom Metazoa; phylum Chordata; class Actinopteri; order Ophidiiformes; family Ophidiidae; genus Genypterus; species Genypterus blacodes. The sequence goes on from NW_027466956.1 coordinate 2,412,729, forward strand.
TTAGGTTTTTAATCCAACTGAACGTGGGTCTCCAGGACGCAAAGAAGACTCTCTCTCTTTCCATTCCTCTCTCACTCCATATCGGCAAATTGGAAGTTGCCTACAGGCTTTACACAAACACACACACACACACACACAGGTGAGCTGTGCCGCAGCTTACCTTTGAATTATAATGTTGTAGACTCTCAAATGTGTGTGTACTCTCTGACCTGTGTGTGTGTGTGTGTGTGTGTGTGTGTGTGTGTGTGTGTGTGTGTGTGTGTGTGTGTGTGTGTGTGTGTGTGTGTGTGTGTGTGTGTTGTGTGTGTGTGTGTGTGTGCGTGCATGCGTCGTGCCTGTGTGCATGCCTGTGTGTGTGTCTGTGTGTTCACATAAAGACACAGCATGCAGGCTTGTGGCTGCTGATGGTCGAACTACTTTTGCATGAAAGCAAATATAATTTTTTTAATACTTCACAAGGCACTCTTCCTCTATTACAAAGAAAACACACACACACAGCAGGAGAGAAAGACATGATGGCAACGGTTGAGCGTGGGTTCCTGTGAGTGTGTGTGTGTGGGGGGGGGCTGTATAGAGAGATGAAAGAAAAAACTTGAACTAAAGATTTGTAGGATATAGTTTCTCTTCTTATATATGATTATTATTGTTTCAGGGTGTCGGTATGACAGCATCAGTATAGGTGGTCGGTGGTTATGGTGATATTTTTTCCATTCTGAAATGTAGAAATTAGATATAGAAATGTTTTATTTTGATTTGGTTGTGTTGTAGATATTTATTTATTTGATATGTATTTTAAATATTCTATTTTACATGAATAGTGTAGGTATGAACTTCCATGTATGTGTTTTGCTCTATAGTGTGTTGTCTTGTTAATGTTGTCCAATTACAAAATGTTTGAAAATCAAAATGTGTCTGTAACTGTCATCAACTACTATTTTAAACAAGAACAAGAGGAGGAAAGAGGAAGAAAAGGTGACCGGAAGGTGATAAAGAGGAAAGACAGAGTGGGGCAGAGGAGGTGGAGGGGAAGAAGAGGAGGAGCAGGAGGAAGAGAAGTATAGAGAAGTGTGAGGAATAAGAGGAAACATGGAGAAAGGTGATTAAGAGGAGAGACACCGTGGGGCAGAGGGAATACAGGAAAAGGTGGAGGGAGAGGAAGAAGAAGAAGAACAGAAGATGTGCAGAAAGAATGAGAGGAACAGGCAGGAAAGGACGAGGGAAGAAAGAAGGAGAGGAGGAGGCAAAGGAAATGGAGGAAGAGGGTAAGAAGGTAAGAAGGAAGGGAAAGAGAAGGAAGGATTGCATAGAAGGAGGAGAAGTCTGGGAAGAGGAGGAAAGGTGATGAAGAGGAAAAACAGAACGAGGCAAGGAAATACAAGAAAAGGTGGGGGGAGGGGAGAGGGGGGAAGAGAAGAGAAGAGAAGAGAAGGGAAGAGAAGAGAAGAGAAGAGAAGAGAAGAGAAGAGAAGAGAAGAGAAGAGAAAGAGAAGAGAAATCAAAGGAAGAAGATTTGGGCAGAAATTATAAATAATACAGGTGCATTCAGTCATGAAGTGTAATTGGTCAGCGAGGGTCCTGGAAACATGGTGAGTGTTTAATGTGCTTCTCTCCTATCCCTCCTCTTTCTCTTACTTTACCTCCTCCTTCCTCCTTTTCTTTTCCTCCTCTGCTCTCTTCTCTCGCCTTCTCCTCCTCTTTTCCCTCCTTCCATCTTCCTCAATTTGTGTCCCTCAATTGCTTCAATTCAGTTCAACTCAATTCAATCTAGCTTTATTTATATAGCACCGAAGCAAAACAAAGCTTATATCAAGGCACTTTACATACATATACATATGTAAAATGCTCTTCATATATATATATATATATGTATAAATAAAGGAAGAGAGACTGTTGGGTTTGTTTATATATGTACCGTATGTATCTGTATAATCTTTATTTACAGTATACTAATGCAAGTGGAATACTGTCATATTAAGTATTACTGCTAACATTTGCTGCACCCTTCAACCAGCCTCGGCCATTGTAAGGCCATGATGGAGAACCTGGTCCACAGTTGTGGCCCTTATTTCATGGGGAACGTGTCTATGTCCTTGGCCTCTTCCTCCTCTTCCACTCACACTCACTGCTCTTCTTCCTCCCAGCTGTTCTTTTAAATGATCCTGTTCATTTACTTGTTGTTCTTTCATTATCAGACATTGTAACACTGCTGTGCTCTGTCTTGATGTGCTTTGCTAATTGAGGGTTCATGCGATGCACCTCTGAGCTATTTAAGGGAATTGGTTGATCATTGGTTGATCTAACATTTCCCTTCATTAGTGAATGTAACTAATGCCTAAATCTTTCAGGGGTTAAGACTATTTAGCAGAGAACCAGTATAAAACATTTTAAGCAACTCATAATGATTGATACAAATTGGCATGAATGTGAGGAAGCATTTGCAATTATTTCAAAATGAGAACTTTCTCTTCCGATATACACGTTTCTGAATGATGTGGAGGCTGAACAAGAATTTCAATTCTGAAAAATGTAACAAAGCGACTGAGAGAAACTGTAAATTCCTCTTTTTTACCTTCTCTTCTCTATGCATCCCTCCACTCTGCCTTGTCACTTTATTCTTTCTCCTTCTCTTGCTTGCTACTCCTCCTCCTCTTCTTCCTCCCAAACCTCTTTGCTCCATTCAAGGACACAATTCCACTTATTTTCAATATCTAAGATGGAACATAAATCAAAACAAATGCAGGACACAGTGACTGCAATCCCCAACCTTTCAACTAATGGGGGGGTAAAGGGGGTGGAGGATAGACTGTGGAAGAAGGGGATGAGATGAGGAGAGGAACAACAAATAATGAAAGAAAAGAAAGCATAGAGGAAAGGAGAATAGAAGTGTGAGGAGATGGACAAGGGAGGACAGGGAAGAAAGAGTTTGAAGAAAGAACAAAGGACGAAGAGTATGAGGACAAGAAGGGGGGTTATGAAAAGAGAGAGGAAAAAGGGAAAAAAAAGGTATGCAAAGGGAAGTGGATGATGAAGAGAAGCTGAGATAAAAAACAATAGAACAAGAGGGCAAGAAAAGATGAGAGCAGAAGAGGAGGAGGAAGAATGAAAGTTTGTGACAGAGTGATGCTTTACAGCTGCTGGCATCTGCCACAATATGCCACCATCGCCCCCAAGGGTCTTATCACTGGATTATTATGGTTACCACGGTGACACAGCAGGTCCAGAGGGATTTTGTTTTTATAAGTGAGCCCTAAATTAGCGTGATGTTTCTCTCTAGGCAGGTCTGGGATCAGATCCTGATCGTTTACGGCCTCGTTAGCCGGGATGGAAAACCAGTTGGACCAGTCAGATTGTTTGGGAGGAATTAGCAGCTGTGTAAGGCAGTGATGAGCCCCTAGAGGGGGGTCGTCACTGCAACAACCACATAACTCCTTACAAGCCCTCCAAACAACGCCCTCACTGTTGTTATTGGACTTGTACGTGGTCTAACACTACTAAATCATCATATTTCCAAATCAAGTTGACTCTTCAGGACAGAAGTGATCCAGTAGTGTTACTGTCGTGTTTTTCACTGTATGTCAACATTTTAAAGGTGTCTTCAATTTAGCAATTTTCACAGAAATTGTTTTTTATTTGCCACCTAAAACTGCCCACTGAGACAAACCCTTTATCTTTTCATGACATTTCTGCAGAGAGGGAAAATGTCTCTATATCACTATATCACATGGCCATCAATTAACTATTAATACATGAAAGATTTCACATATTTCTTTCCATTTTCATGAAGTTCATTTGGCAGAAAACACCACAAGCTCTGAAGAATGTTTGATATATCTACATATTAAAAAAATCATATTTCCATATTCTCAAAGTGTTGATCAGCAAACTGGAGGTGACACAGTGAAGCATGACAACACACACTCACATGTAGGATGAGCTGCAGTCTTACTCTCTCTTTCACACAGCAGCAGTCCGTCAGACAGCACAGTCCACCAAGGGCATGATTTGATATTTAATATTTAATACACTCACCTAATCATGCTCAGAACTGGAGAGAGAGAGGGAGGGAGAGAGAGAGAGAGAGAGGGAGAGAGAGAGCGAAGCAGACAGAGAGAGTGTGTGTCGGCTCTCCATCATTCTGCATTTTTGGTTTGTCTGCAGGTCATTTAATGATTTTTCAAACAAGTAATTCATCATAATACTTCCAAGACAATCTTCAATTCTTCACGCTTGTCTTTCTCTCTCTCTCCCTCTCTCTCCCTCTCTCTCTCTATTGCACGCGCTCTCTCTCTCTCTTTCTCTATTGCTTTCTCCAACACACACACACATGCACGCACACGCACACAATAATTCATACACACTTTCTCTTTCAGCCTCTCTCCCTCTGCAGTAGCATCATCTAACTCCGGTCAAAGCGGAATAATTGTCAATGAATATTTAACAAGGTTTCAGATGGAGGGATAGACATCCCCTCTCTCACACACACACACGCACACACACACACACACACACACACACACACACACACACACACACACACACAGTCTGTTCTCTGTGATCCAGGCAGAGGTTAGCGATACGGCGTGGTCAGTGGTGCGTACAGCAGCCAGTGGATTAGCGGAGGGGAGATGATGAAGGGCAGAATAAATACTAAATAAACACCCTCCGCTTTCACTCCATACACTGTAACTCCGCTCACAGTTGACGGACATTTCCCAGAAGCCATTGTGTGTCCCTCTCGAAACCCCCTTCCCCACCTGGACTCGTTTTACTGGAGGAGGTCATGAAATTGTAATTAACCGCCAGCGGCATGTGTAATTTTTAGTTTGGTGAGTGTAGAAGGTTTAAAATATTCAGAACAGTCTGGTGAGAATGAAGTCAGGGCCTGAATGTGACAGAAAGGTTGCAGGTTCAATCCCACCAGTAGCCACAAGTCTTGCTAAAGTCCAACTACAATCAGTTATATAAGGAACAAGTATTAACACCACCCATTTATCCATCCACTTTACACATCTTATCAGAGTCCAGCTCATGGAAGCAGCATGCTTAGCACAAAAGTAAAGCCTTCTATTTAAAGTAAATATATCCCGTAAGCCTTCCAGTGTATTGTGGATCTGTCCCATGGTCTCTCACCCAGTTGCACGTGCTTGGAACGCCTCAAACTCCTTAGGAAGGATTCCAGGAGGCTGCTCAGATGTTCCAACCACCTCTGCTGTTTCCTTCCAATGCAAAGGAGCAGCACTTTTATCCGTTTTATACATTTTTGCACTGGTCATATTTCATTGACCTTCTCACTTTTAAATCTAGTATGCCAAGCAAAGATGAAGGAAATTATTTGAGCTGTAAAATAATTATGAAAACCTTTAATGCAAGCCAATGTGGAAAATGTTAAGAACAACTTAAAGCCACAATTGAATATTCTCAGATTCAATTAATTGTTTTGATTTTAAGTTCACCAACATAGAAAAATCTAGAATCATAATTTATTTGATAATTATCTTCCCCAAAACCGAATGACCAACAAATGGATTTGTTTTCATATACTGAGTTCAGTTTTTTCCATTTTTAAGCATGATATTGTTTACTGAATCTAGAATTCCTTCTTTTCGACCTGAGATATCTTCTAAGCATTCTCTCTCTCTCTCTCTCTCTCTCTCTCTCTCTCTCTCTCTCTCTCTCTCTCTCTCTCTCTCTCTCTCTCTCTCTCTCTCTCTCTCTCTCTCTCTCTCTCTCTCTCTCTCTATCTCTCTCTCTCTCTCTCTCTCTCTCTCTATCTCTCCCCCTCCCTCTCTCTCTCTCTCTCTCTAATCAGCAGCCCTTACATCCAATCTGCTGGCCATAAAACTGTCTGCAGCTTGATGATCTACAGCGAACAGAATTACCTTATCTGCCTGTGATTTACTGTGCCTCACAGGTAGAGAGACAAAAACAGCCTCCACACCTCTGCCACATCCACCCATCCATCCATCCTTCACTCACTGCCTCTTTTTTTTACCACTCATCAGCCTCATCTCAGACCGTCTCTCCTCTCTTTACTGGGCCCAGGAGGAGAGAGAACCAGCCTCTTCATCTTCTCCCCATTCTTCACCTTTCATCTCACACTCTTGCACTCTGCATCCCTCCTGTGTGTTTTCAAATGAATCATCTCAACTGGTTAACGATGAACGTTGGCGGAAAGTTCGCAATTGGAACAAACCAAATATTTACAGGAGAGATAGCACCATCATGTGGCTGTTTCTCTGTAAACTTCTCTACTTGCACTCTTTCCTTTTCTATTTGAATCTCCCTTTCTCTTATCCACATTACTTTGCTTCCTGTCTTGCTTCTTTTCTTGTTGACATTCGTCCTCCTAGCATGTTTCCTCTCATCCTTCAGTTGCTAGCCCGCTAACCTCTGTCATCTGGATGTGTCATCACAAAAGAAAGAAGGAACTGAAGGAGGAGGAAGAGGCATCAGATAGCAAACACACACACACAAACACACACACACACACACAGAAGTATAGGCCACATACTGAATTCAGTTTGCTCTGATTCGTTATGGTTGAGAAAAATAACAACATGAGAAATGAACAGAAGAGAGATCAAAATCAAAGCAAGAACAACAAGAAAACACTCAAACACACACACACTGCATCAGACAGTAGTAATTATTGCCTATAGTGGTGCTTGTTGGCTTTTATTTGAGAACAAGATGGAGAATCTTTGATCAGTAATAGAGGGGTGGTGAAAGAAAGAAAGAGAGAGAGAGAGAGAGAGAGAGAGAGAGAGAGAGAGAGAGAAACATGGTTTAAGTCTGTAATAGAGAGAATAGACGAGACGAGACAGTGGGGGGAAGAAGAGACAGAGAGAGATCAAGAAATTTTGTTTGTGTACGTGTGTGTGTGTGTGTGTGTGTGTGTGTGTGTGTGTGTGTGTGTGTGTGTTTGCGTGTGTGTGTGTGTGTGTGTAAGTGTCTTGATGTATGAATACAAATGAGTGAAATGATATCAAAATGTGGTTCTGATTGTGAGGCTTTGAGAGCATCTCCCAGAGAGAAGGATGAGGAGGAGGAGGGGTGTAATTAAGTCACGGGGAGTGTGTTTGCATATGTGTGTGTGTGTGTGTGAGAGAGAGACTCAGAGAGAGAGAGAGAGAGAGAGAGAGAGAGAGAGAGAGAGAGAGAGAGAGAGAGAGAGAGAGAAAGAAAGAGAGAGAGAGAGAGAGAGAGAGAGAGAGAGACTCCATGAACATGGGAATTTGTGTCATTATGTCCTCAGAGGCAATGGTTTTGTTGAATAGCTCAATATGTCCAGTTTTAGGATGTTTGTGATATTTTTGTAGTCAAGCTGAATTTCAAAAGGATGAGGAATGTGTAAAAAATATGTTTGTTTGTGTTGCTGGTTGAACCTAATATTCCTCCTCTTTACGCCAATGAGTCATGCAGGTGTATCAGTGCGGTGACACGCTGCACACAGATGTCACATGTGCTCCCTACACAGAGGACAAAGGTGGGACAGAAGCTGTGGTTCTGTAGTTTTTTAACTGATAGACACAGAAGAGCCCACTGTATGATAGGAATGGTTATCTGGGTGTGTTACATTACAATAGGTGACATGTGGCGTGCTGCAATAGTCCACGGCTCATGAAAGAAGCTGTTTTATAAAACTGCATCAAATGGTACCACCACAAGGAATCATTTCAATGTTTCATGTGCCTCTGAAGAGCTTCTAAATATTGGATAAATTTGTTCAATTTGAGGAGTTTTATACTTCAGTGTTGACAGTGGAGCAAGCCTTAACCCTATAAACGGGGAAGGACTACATGAATCCAGCGCCGTGAGCACGGGCTGAATGTGTATCGGCTCAACCCGCGGTGGAAAGCATTTTGTAGGGGACATATCAGCCAAAAACAGCCCGGACTTTATGAGGAAAAGCTTCATTTATACACAAATTGAAAGGAAAGTCTGCATTCAATATTTAGATTTTTGGAGATTGCCTTGCTCGTGTTTTATTGCACACCTTAAAATTGACAAAATATCCCAAATTATCCAAAAAAAAAGTATTGATATATTGATGGAACTCAGTATTACAAGATTGATGCAGGTTGTGTCCCGGTGCAAAAGCAGTCCTCAATGGGTTAAAGAAAGAAAGGAAGGGATGAAATAAGGGAAAGGATAAAAGATGAAAGTACTTGTTAACATATGTGTAGTTTAATGGCTTAATGCAGTGTTCCCCAAAGTGGGAGGTACTGAAGGCAACAAGAGAGAAAATCTGTTGAAAGCAGAAATGCAGTGTCACAGTAAAAGTTACACAGTATTACACAGTTAGACTTTTAATATTTCCACTGTAAAGGTGATTTGTTACTTATTATTAATTATTTTGTCTTGCAACACATTGCAGTTTTATGAATTGCAATGTTTAAAATAAGTTCCAGTGGAGTTTGGAAGCTAGAGAAGTGCTAGTGTGTGTGTGTGTGTGTGTGTGTGTGTGTGTGTGTGTGTGTGTGTGTGTGTGTGTGTGTGCGTGTGCGTGTGCGTGTATGTGTTTGCACGCTTGTTGGGGGTGACGCAAAGTGGGGCCCTGTAGAAAAAGTTTGGGAACCACTGGCTAAATGGATGATGGAGAGAGAAATTGACTTTTCTCAACAAGGATTCAAACTTACTTCTTGACTCTGCAGGCTGTTTTCTTTGTTAACCAAACACCACCAACACACAACTTTCCACAACTTTCATCAAACAACTCACCTCCACCATATCCATGTTTAACAAGGAAACAAGACAGAAACCATCTGTGGCTTCAGCAAAAAAACACTTTACATATTCACTTTCACTATCCACATAATTAAATATTTGAGAAATATCAGGAATGGAAAATTTGTGCCTGCACACTATCAATTTATTCCTCTCTGAGAGTGCATTAGAAACGTCAGATTGCCGTCGGCAAAGACACAGAAAGAGCTCTGACGCTTTTTTAACTCACTTTATAAATTACATTTTGGAGTGCTTTGGCATGCTAATACCTGCTGCCACGGAGAGCAGACAGCGTTAATTATTTCTTATTGGGATCGGCGGCAATTATTTGCATATTTCATTTAGCTGTTATAGATGTTGCGGAGCAGGCAGGTGGGAGGGAGGAGAGTGGGGGCGGAGGAGGGGAGGTTTCACTTAGTCTCAACAAGTTTGGGATGAAAAGCAGAGATCCACTACACACTACACTGCAGTGTTCATTTAGTCTGATTTCAGTCATTTCCATCAGCCGCTGGAGATTATCGGTGATAATTAACAGCGTTAGATTTCAATGTGATGCAGAAAGGTCACAGAACACTTTTTAAGAACGCCAGTGAGAGCCATAAAGCATCAATTATGACATCATTTATACTCAATTGGCTTCGTGATGTGAGAACAACAGCAGCGCAAAGTCAAACTTTTTAGAAGCCTAATGGGGAAACCAAAGCATCACCCAACCAAAACAGATTCAAATCCAGTTCATTAGAAACAAACACACAACTTAACGGAAACCACAGAGCTGAAAGAGGAAGCAGCTCAATGAAATCAGTCTGAGCGAGAGCATGTAATGATAATGTAACACAGACACAGCTGAAGGTCACTGTTTATGATCAAAGTTAAACTGTGTTGTTGCTGTTTGAAAACTTTAAATTTTCATTTTGTGTTTTTTGAGATACTGTTTTTTTTACTGAAACTGAATTTTTTTTTAAATTTGAATTCAAATAATACCATGTATTCTTGTAAAATGAAGCCTCCAGCATAAAACCCTTCCTGTGTCTTTGTTTACACTCGATGTCTAAACAAGTATTTTTGCTGAAGTAATCCTGATATTGACCCTGAGGATAAAGCAACTCCCCCAAACTTCCTAACTTTAATCTTAATTTATGTAAAGTGCTTTGGTGGAGCAGGAGGAGCACTCTGATTGGCTCGATCAGGTATCAGGCAGGAGTCCAACACTCAGTAATGTGACTTAAAGAGCTTTAAAGAACCTGGGGTCAATATTTAAATGAGGAAGAGGAGGAGAAGAGAGAGGATTAATCTACGCACACATATGTGCACCTCCTCTCTTCATCCTACTCCTCCTTCACTCCCTGTGGTCCTCTTTTTCTCTCATGTGACTTTCCACATGAACTTTTCCAGGAACTTTCCTTCATTTCTCAACAAGAACCCAGAACCACTAGGACCATAACCATTTTTAGCAACTTTTCCAAGATCCTTATTTCCTAAATTCACCTCCTCGCCCCTCTCTGATCCCATGGACTCCCCATCTGCCTTATCATCATCACCACCTCTGTCTGTCTATCTCACCTCCCCTATCACCTTTTTCTCCCTGCTGACCACTTTCTTTCCACCTCTCCCTTTTGCTCTCGTCTTCTCCTGCCTCCTGTCTCCTGTCTCCTCTTCCACTTTCTCCTCATGTTCTCCTTTTCTCCCTTCTCCTCCTTTTCTCCTCTTCTCCGTCTCCCTTCCTCTCTTCCTTTTCTCCTCCTGTGTCTTTCTCCAATGTGTGGCCTGTAGTTTGTAATAGAGGCCCGGGGCCAACAAGCTGTCTCCACCAGCAACACTGATAAGACACACACACACACACACACACACACACACACAAAGGTATGTTAATGTTATTTAACTAGGTTCAACGTGTATGAAGTGTCACCTTGGAGGTCACTTACCATGTTTAACCTGAATATTTCTTGCTGTCTCACAAACACAAGCACACACATACAGTACACACACACGTGTCTGGAGGCTGTTTTATCCACTGACAGATAGAACCACAGGAAATTTGTCAATGAGCTGGTACTCTCTCTGTGTGTGTGTGTGTGTGTGTGTGTGTGTGTGTGTGTGTGTGTGTGTGTGTGTGTGTGTGTGTGAATGTGGAGTGATGAGTGACACTTCCAAAAACAGAGAAAAGACAGAAAACAGAAAACACTACATGTGTCAAAACATTTACTTGTATCTGTATTTTTCTGTGTGTGTGTGTGTGTGTGTGTGTGTGTGTGTGTGTGTGTGTGTGTGTGTGTGTGTGTGTGTGTGTGTGTGTGTGTGTATGTGTGTGTGAGAGAGAGCGAGAGAGAGAGAGAGAGTGTGTGTGCTCAGGGCTGTTTGGTTCAGCTCTCTAACAGGATTTGTGTCCCCCGTGTCCAAAGGAACATGGTCTAATCTTGACTCGTCACTCCCCCCTCCTCAGGGGAGATTTGGTAGGTTCCAGGTTTTTAGACTCCCAACCCCCCGATTTAACATATACATGAGGTGCTAGATTTGCGTTATCTTATGGGTTTCTGGTTGAGAGAGGTTGATGTACAGAAATCAAACACACCTTAAGAAGATTAGAAATACTGCACTGAAAAACTTTTTTAATGTGAATTACCTTGATCTTTAATTCCTTTAATTCAATTAACCAAATGTAGTTTATTGAATTAATTATTTTATATTATTGCATTAAATGTATTTACTTATTTAAATTTATTTCTGTATTTTTATTTGTATAATTCCATTACTACTAACTAACCTTAACTCAAATTAAAATTTCATTTAGATGTTTAAATGCCTGGAGTTGTTTTGCCTGATTTTAAAATGCTCCATCTTTCATTATTAGATATTTATGGATCCTGCGAGAGAGAGAAAGATTGTTACATCCATCAAAAGTCTCCATGGTGTATGTGTGGTTTAATAAGTTGTTATCTTTAGTTAACGTAAGATAACAGACGTTATTATACAGTTCTCTGTAATGCTTGATTCTGATTCTGGTCAATCACGGCATCGCATCGCTCTGTGAAAGCACCAGAACAAAATGGAAATCATATAAATCACAACTCCCATCTTGGAAGTCCTGCTGCCGACTGCCATTTCAAAAACATACGCTTACTGGTTACTGTTTGAGGAGCGATGTCACTTTATGTTGGGGTTAAGGTTCAGGTCACCACAGCACCTCAGTGTCTTTGCAGTGGAAACCATGTGAACAGATCTCAACACGGCTCCAACACCAGCCACAGTGAAGAAAGCATGTGTGATGGTTTAAGGACCTCTAGAAGATCTCTAAAGACCAACATTTGGTGAGTGATGATTACCCCAATTAACTTAGTTCTGAACTTTAGGAGAACCAAATGAGAGCTGTTAGAAACTACAAAGAGAAAAAAGATGCAAGTCATGAGATATTGTTCTATTAGTCTAAGGTGGAGAACTGTTTTCCCCTCAAAAGAGAAAATGTGAAAATATTTCCACTTACAGGAACTTCATTCATTTTGCCCACAATCTGCCCTGTTTTCATGTTAAAATCACTTTGGCAGACAAAAGCCTACGTGAGGAATGTTTCCTTCCAAAATGAGATTTGGAAGGAAACATTCCTCACTGATGAAGCAAATATTTGCTTCCTACAGATTCATCCTTTACCTGCCAGCGCTCCTTTATAGTTATGTGATGAAAGTACAGAGAAAGATTCAGATTCAGCAGCTGTCAGTGAACAACAACACATCCATTCACCTTTTCTCCAGCGTCTGCGTGTGTGTGTTAACAGTCTGTCCAATCCCTTGTAATGTGACAGACAAATCCTACTAAGCTGTTAAATATTACACTGCTTTCACACACTTGTATTAAACACCTTTCTACCTCTCTCTCTTTGTTTTTGTATTCGCTCGCCTGACCACCCACACACACACACACACACACACACACAGGTACATCCTCTTACTTATCTTCAGTCTTCAGTATGCAACAAACACTACAGATGTCATGATAAACTCTTCATACACACGCAATGAGTCTTTATCCAGAAACACACTGCAGATATGAAACAATATTCTGACACACACCTTGTTTCATCTCATATATGAATTGTCCGTGTGTGTGTGTGTGTGTGTGTGTGTGTGTGTGTGTGTCAGAGCGTGTGTGTGCCTGTGCCCTAATCCCCAGCGCTGGCCGTGTGTCGGGGCGTTATATTTGCTGGTATCAGTGTATCTTCTCTTCGCTGCCTAATCCCACCGCCCGCCTCTGATATTTCCTGACATTTACATGAATCTCGCCTCTCAAGAGGAACGGACAGAGGGAGGGGAGGATGGAGAGATGGATGAATAGATAGGCAGGAGAGAGAGAGATGGAGAGATAGAAGAGGGAAAGGAAATGTGGTGAAGGTAAATATTAGTAAAGAAAGTATAGGGAGCGAATGAATGGATGACTGAGGGCTGTAGGGATGGACGGGGAGAAGAAGGAGTGAAATATGAACAAAAGGGTGAATAGATGAAGAGAAAGGGAAGATGAACTGAAAAGGGGAAATGTGAATGATAAAGGACGGGGGAGGAAAGAGTTATGGATGGAAGAGGGAGAAGGAGAAAGGGAGGGAATGAGAAATGATAGGAGGGATGGAGAAAAGGACAAATACAGACAGGAGAGGAAGGAGAGAGGGTCGACATGGATGGAGGGACGAAAGATGGAGGGATGACGGAACACATAAAGGACAGAAAAGAAAGATGTTGGGAGGGGTGTTGGTTAGATAGATGAAAATAAAAAGCAGTGTGTTTAGATTCAGATCAACAAAATGGGACTTGAGGACATTGTCTCCTTCTTGTCAGCGGTCAGTGTCCCCGGCTTGTAGTCAGATACACTACAGTGTCTCAGACCAGCTCAGATGTCTCCAGTCATCAAGAACACAGACCAGAGGTGACATAATAGTATTTAAAAGTAAAGGTATTTAGTACAAATGTGTCCAAAAGTGTTACAGTCAGTACAGCTGCAGACCCATTCAGTAAATTACATTTTAACTGTCTTATTGGAGGCTGTGATATGTCATTTGCCTCAGCTCTTAATTGCACTAAAAATTAAGATTAAGGGGATGAATTATTAATACAAGTTGGTATTTAATCTTTTGTAATGAATAGTGGATCCACTGCTAATAAATATTGTACGAGCTCTCATAATTTGATACATTTATTCCAATTTGGCCTTTATTTTGCCCTTTAGTCAAGGTTACGTTCGGTTTTACATGAACACATGCGCAATCATATACTAACAAGCCATGAGTGCACTGAAAACACACACACACACACACACACAAACATATACACACATAAAAACAACTGCACTGTATTTACCTACCCTCTGCCCTTGGTCATTATTTTATTATCTTTTTACACAGGATCATAAACACACACCCACACACACACACACACAGAAACATGATTGTCTTAGATGACCTTGTAGCCCCCCCACCACACACACACACTTCGGTGTCTGTGGCAGTAATTAGGGCATGCATCTGATTGTCATTAAAGAGCGCTAGCGGATAATGACCACAGAGTAAAGCCACAGTAAGACGATTTTTGACTGCACATGTAATCATTTATGCAGAGGCTCAACGTGATCTTGACAGCGTGACAACAACGTGACAGTTGTTGCAGGCAAAAGATAAAAGGTCAAATTAGATTTTCAGTGTTTTCATACCGTAACTGAACCAGAGACAAAACTGTTACATTTGCAGCTTTTAACAGCTTCAGTTTAGTTTCACAATTTGATAAGAGAAACAAACATGTTGCCTTCAAACAGGAGAATGCAGCTCCCAGATTTAAATCGCAATTTTATACGTTGTTGTATCAACAGAAATACGTAAGTTAAATGAATATTTTTCCGTGTGTGTTGAAACATTTCTAGAGAGCTGTAGGTCTAATGACAAGGTGTGTGTGTGTGTGTGTGTGTGTGTGTGTGTGTGTGTGTGTGTGTGTGTGTGTGTGTGTGTGTGCGTGTGTGTGTGTGTGTGTGTGAAGACTCACAGAAGAGGAAGAATTCACAAATAGGAAAACAAGCGAGGAGGTACAAATCCTTCCATATATTCATAAGAATAGGGGGACCAAGAGAGACTTAAAATCCTCCATTTGAAATGAGAAAGTATTTCAAAATAACACCATATGTTTCTTGGAACTTGGAAGCACTCCTGGAAAAACATTTGACAATAAATTAATCTTACAAAATGAACAAATCAAAGACAATGATTAAACGCTGTATAGAATCTGACAGGATTGTCGGTGAGAATTGATTACAAATCAATATGTAACACATTTATGAGCAGCTTCCATGTCATGAAGGATTTCAAACTGCACAATAACCAACAACCTGCAAACTCATTAATGAGAAAGGAGGGTAAGAAGAGATGTGTGAGAAATATATCATTTTATTCTATTTTTCAGCAATATTGCTGCTGTCATGTCTTCCCTGTGATCTCTCATAATAAAAAGGATCACACTTCTCTGATCATTGCCCTCCTCCCTCCTCCTCACTAGAGCTCTCAGAGAGCCTGTGAGTGCTCAGTGCAGCATACAGTAAACTGGATGTGGAGGCTCTATTTCACTCATTAGCACCACAGATCATTACTAAATAAGAAGTTATGAAATAAAAATAAATGTCCAACAAGGAAGACATGGAAGGCTAAGACTAAAAACTAGTGACAGATAACACATTAAGGTTATTGTGCCAAAATGAATAATTAGTTAATGGATTGAGTTCATATTCCAGATAGTTGGTAGCTCTTATTTGGTCACTAAGTTGGTGATAAATGTATAGCAAATTGTAATGCAAAATAGATCAATTAGCTGCAATCCCTATTTTCCATTTGAAAACATTCAAAAAGCTTTGTGCTTTTATTTTGGCAGGTCCCTCATGTAAAAATTATTATCAGTTAAAGAACCCAGAATAAGAAGGATCACAGAAATAAACACCTACAGAGTCATTAAAAATATCAAAGAGATTGGTGAGATGTGTGATGGAAATGGTGCCGGTGTGTTTTTATGCTGCAA
This sequence comes from Genypterus blacodes, assembly GCF_046128005.1. Taxonomy (NCBI): domain Eukaryota; kingdom Metazoa; phylum Chordata; class Actinopteri; order Ophidiiformes; family Ophidiidae; genus Genypterus; species Genypterus blacodes. Next base: position 2,428,490 of record NW_027466956.1, read on the forward strand.
AGAGACAGAATTCAGACTTCAGCTCGTTGTTTGGAGGTTTTACGGATCAAAGCTTTAAGTGCAGAGGGAGATTCACTCAGGTAATGAATGGACTGTTAATGTGCTGCGGCCAAGCAGCTAATGGACACACACACCTATAAACACTTTTACATGCACACCGCTCACCAGACACACACAAGCACAAATACACACAAAAACTCAGATACACTTTCACAAGGACATACACACACACACACACACACACACACACACACACAGAGCGAGCGAGGGAGAGAGAGAGAGAGAGAGAGAGAGAGAGAGAGGGGTGGTAGCTGGTTAATGGTTGTCACTGTTGACTGATCACAGTGATCAGGCTGCTGCAGCTCTAATTGCAACTAAACAATCTGAAAACAACCACGACCACTTTTACTGGAGGGGGAGAGAAAGAAGAGGACAAGGAAAGGAGAAATGAGAGGTAGAGGGGACAGAGGACAGGAAGGAGAGGAGAAAGCCGTAAAAGAGTTGGAGAGAATAAGGGGGAGGATGAGACAAGGAGGACAGCAGGAGGACAAGGAGGTGAAGGGGGAAAAGGAAGTGGAGCCAGGCAGGGAAGAGGTGATGAATGTGACAATAAATGAGAAATTTAAAAAAAGAGGGGACGATTGGCTTACATGTGGGAAAGAGAAAGAGAAAGAGAAAGAAGGCTAAACCCTGAAAAGGAAGGAGGGGGGAAAGTAAAGGTGAGGGAGGAAGAAATTAAGAATGAAAGGGAGCATTGAAGGAGCCTTCTCCTCCAACGGCCAGTTGTGCAATAAGACAGACAGACAGACAGACAGACAGACAGACAGACAGACAGACAGACAGACAGACAGACAGACAGACAGAGACTAATGTTTGAAGAATTTCAAATGGGAAAGTAGAAAGGATGGAACATAAAGGGTTAATACAGAGACAGTACGGAGTCACATATACAGGAAGAAAAGAAGAAAGAAGTGAAAAATGAGTGGAATGTCTGAAGGAAGGAGAGAAGGAAGCAGAGATGGAACACAGACAGACGAATAAAAACCCAAGAAGGAAAACAGGAAATGAAAGAATGAAGAGAGAACTTGAGGGTAGAGGGCAGAATACCAACAAAGAGGGATGTTTCAAAGTTTCTTTAGTCTTGAGTGTGTGTGAGGAGAATATCATACACATACACACATGGAACAAGGGTCACAAGGTGTGTGTAAGAGTGAGAACACATTTAATTGACCACATCCAGCATATTGACAATTAGCCAATAAGAATTCAGAAACAAACCAGGTTGTTAATTGGAATGCAATTGTCTGTGTGTCCGTGTGTGCGTGTGTGTGTGTGTGTGTGTGTGTGTGTGTGTGTGTGTGTGTGTGTGTGTGTGTGTGTGTGTGTGTGTGCGCGCGTGTGTGTGCGTGTGTGTGTGTGTGTGGTTGAGGAAAAAAAACAAAAAAACAAATAGAATAACACACTGTTTCTTTACCTTGAGTCCATCTTCAGGACAATGCTGATTGGTGGATGGGTCCTCCGAAGCCTGCACACTCTCATGTGATTGGCCAGTATTGAGGAGGCGGGCCTGGATGCAGCGGAGGGCACGGAGCATCCAACCGTGCTGGCGCCGGATCTGTCGCTGGAGCTGATCCCATTGGTTGGAAACCATATGGAGGATATCCTTCAGACCTGCAGCAGACAACACAGAGAGAGAGAGAGAGGGAGAGAGAGAGAGAGAGAGAGAGAGAGAGAGAGAGAGAGAGAGAGAGAGAGAGAGAGCACTTCACTTCATTGTTCATTGTCACTTGATATTGTGTCCTTTGTTTTCCATGTTTCAAATGTGTTATGGGAACCCCTCCATTATTGTATATTATGCTGTAGAAATTCACACATTAGTAATTGCAGAGTGATGTCACAGTCATATTCACCGCATCAACAGCTGGATGCACTAGACTAGCTACTACTGGCTACGGCTATGGCATCCAACAGCAACAAAAGAAGTCCAATTGTCAAATCAGCAGAACAAACAGAAGTCTCCTAACTTATAAATGCCATGTGACAAAAGTGAAAATGGTTATGATTACTGTAAACACAACAAGAAGAGTGAGAGAGAGGGAGAGAGAGGAAATAGCAGTAGAAATAGCTGAAAGTCATAAGAGTTTCGTGCTCAATCCATCATCACTTATTCAACAAATACTGTACATTTCCATTTGAGAAGCACATATCACCACTAATCAACACACTATTATTCTCTCTCTCTCCCTCTCTCTCTCTCTCTCACTCTCTCTCCCTCTATCTCTCTCTGTATCTCTCTCTCTCTCTCTCTCTCTCTCCCTCTCTCTCTCTCTCTCCCTCTCTCTCCCTCTATCTCTCTCTGTATCTCTCTCTCTCACTCTCTCTCTCTCTCTCTCTCTACCTCTATCTCTCTCTGTATCTCTCTCTCTCTCTCTCTCTCTCTCTCTCTCTACCTCTATCTCTCTCTGTATCTCTCTCTCTCTCTCTTTCTCTCTCTCTCTCTCTCTCTCTACCTCTATCTCTCTCTGTATCGCTCTCTCTCACTCTCTCTGTCTTTCTCCGTATCTCTCTCCTCTCTCTCTCCCTCACTCTCTCTTGCTCACTCTCTCTCTGCTACATTCATATTCTTCTCTCTGAAGGTCACTCTGTTAATCCAAATATTAATAATGAATGGAACAGAGTTGGGGCTTGGCTATGGCCACATGTGTGTATGTGTGTGTGCGTGTGTGTGTATGCGTACCTATGCGTACCTGATTTGTGGGAATTGATGACGGTGAGCAGCACTCTGCCTTCCTCCAGGACACTCTCCTTCAGTGCACTGTGGCTATCCACATTCAGCTTGAAACTCTGAAACACACAGACACACACAGGGAGAGATCAGCATCAGCCTCTCCACACATCACACTAAAAAACAGCGACAAATGTATACACATAAGTAGAATACAGCCACAAGTGTCAATAAGTAGGGTACAATTTGACAATTTAATGGATGAACAGTTTTACTCAACTTTGTACTCAACTTTGTGTGTTGTGGGTGAACAATTTTCAATATCAAAAAATCCAACATATGGATTAATATCAAACCATGAGGCAAAATTTGTTGTAGGCTGTGAAAGCTTTTCCCCCAAAAAATTAAAATTGGCATGAATAGGCGTGAGACAGACCCAACAAGATAAAATACCACAGCAACTATAGACATAATACAATGCAGTAGTGCCATGTGATGTTGTGCCAAACGTGAAAACAATTTGTAGTACATGGAGGCTGAAGCACAGAGGGGATGCCACAAAGTTCATTTGCATTATATTTAATTTAACAAAATAAGTTGAGAAAAGATATGCAGAATAGATTTAGCAAAACCACAACTTCACCATAATCCTTGTATCTGTTTTTAAAAACAACTGAAAATCAAGCTACACCAATGTGTCACCAATCTGTAGCACAACACTAACATAACTCCAACAAAACATACTGGTGTATTGCTACAACAGAAAAACAGTGTAATTCAAATACACCATTAACATACCACCAACAACACCAATACAACGTCCCTGAGAGATCAAACACTAATGCTAACACTAACCCTGCACAGCTACACTAATGGATCACCAGCTCTAGTCTAATGACGGCACAATGCTACGACGCACAAAGCACAAAGCCATCACAACTCTCAAACACCATGGTGAAAACATAATATTCACAAAATGACGAGAGAATATTACACAACACAAACAGCTGAACATCATCAATGCAGCAAATGTTCAACAATAAACGCCAAAGGATTCCACTTCCATTGATTTCAAGCTGCATGAGTGAAGGCTGCAGGGGAGCTTTGGGTCATCACTGCACTACCCACAAACCTGTTTCCCAGGGGTGTTCCCCATCCAGGAGCTTTCAACTCGATTGGTTCTGATAATAGATTTCTCTCTCTCTCTCTCTCCCTCTCTCAGTGTGTGTGTGTGTGTGTGTGTGTGTGTGATCATTGTCTAAGGAGCGGTACTTACATCTCCCTTGGGACAGAATACAGACAGGGAGAGAAAGAGGGGGTGATGGTGATACTGTGTATAAGAATATAGACTTACAGATGTGTGGTTGAAGCAGGAGGGAAAATTGAGCGAAAGTGACAGAAGATGGATGGATGGAAAAATGGATGGATGGATGGCAAGCAGCACACAGCAGCCTGAGGCCATGTTGGATGATTCTCCTCTCAGATCTCTGAACACAATGCTATACACTATTACAGTCTGTTCTGATCTGAGCGTGTGTGTGTGTGTGTGTGTATGCGTGCATGCGTGCGTGCGTGCGTGCGTGCGTGCGTGCGTGCGTGCGTGCGTGCGTGCGTGCGTGCGTGCGTGCGTGCGTGCGTGCGTGCGTGCGTGCGTGCGTGCGTGCGTGCGTGCGTGTGTGTGTTTTTGTACTAAAGCCTGTTAAGGTGCTTGAGCCTGGGTGCATCAGACATCCTGCTGTATTGCACTGGGAAACACACACACACGTTATATATGTAGTTTTCTCAGCATAATATTAAGGGGGGAAGATGTTCAATATGACAAACTAGTAAAATGGAACAGGGACAATGAATGGACCAGAGAGCAACGCTGCCATAGACAACAGACACAGACTGACTTTTTTTATCACAGTTTAACTAAATGGAATCCAGACTAAAACATTCAATAAATAGCTGTTTTTAGGCCCACAGTGGCTGAATCCGCCTGTGTCTGCATCTACGCCTCAGACGGTCCTTCATCCACAATGAAGGATAGATGAGCGGCAGCATCAGTCAACACATGACAAGGTCAGGCCTCCACACCACCAATATTTATGGAGTAGGATACACACGGTGGAGACGGATAGGGCACCTTTGATTTAATCCTTCCAGGCAAGCATTGACAGCTGTGGGTCAGAGAAACTGAACTGGATTTTTTTTTGCCCAAAATGTGATTTATATATCAAGTATAACATTTAGCTTTACCAAGATGCAGTTTCCAAATTGATGGGTGATTGAGTGTAATTATGTAGATGCAGATTATCTGTCCAACCGACCAAAGCTCATGACCCTAGAAAGAAATTTGCCACAATGAGTTCCCCTGATAGGGTGTCTCAGACTAAAGGAAGGAACTCACGGTAGAACTGCTGCTCCTTCCTTCATGGACGCACACTCTCCTCACTGGACACTTCTGATATCAAACTGGCCACATCTTTGTTGATGAGATCCTCTTACTGGATCAGGGCCCAGTTGCTCTATGTATATGTTCCTGTATTGTTACACACTGTATGTTTGTCTCCACCTATGGTTCCTATGTCAAACCTTGGCTCTTTGTGATGGGGGAATGAGGGGAATCTCTCAATGTATTGTCCCTTCCAAGGTTGCCTCTGTAAAGCCCTTTGAGACATTGTATGCCATTTAAAAAGAAACATGATTAGGGTGGCATTGGCATCTGATCAGGATGTCCCCTGGATGGCTCCCTGACAAAATACTCCAGACATATACAACAAGAGAGACCACGGGGCAGATTATACTATATATCCCCTGTATGCCTCACATTCCACCCAGAACTACTGGAGGGCATGGCAAAGGAGAGGAGCATCTGGGCTCCATTGCTTAACATGACACAGGTATGAGGTGGAGGATGGATGGATGGATGGATGGATGCATGGATGCATGGATGCATGGATGGATGGATGGATGGATGGATGGATGGATGGATGGATGGATGGATGGATGGATGGATGAATGATGGTAGGTACAAGGTTGTTCCAAGGTCATGATAATGTGTTGTTGTTTTTTTGTAACAGAATCTGGAGTGACAAGTGAAACCACCAGTAGATGTCAGAGATGTTTTAGATAGAAAACAGACTGGAGTGGTCTAGATGGACTGCAACGATCAGCGTGACATTGAGTTTGCGTAAACATGTAAGGTGTTAGATGCTTAAGTTTCTCTTGTGCACAAGGTCAAAGGTGAAGGTAATAAGGCCCAGAAGACTTCATTCTTGAAACACCAAGTCAAGTGAATGAAACAGATTGACACAGGAGTGTGCATTTGACAATTTGTATCTGCATTTTTTAAGAACACAGATTTGAAGATCTGAAAGGGATTAACAGTAATGGCAGCACTATAAAAACATCTCTTTATTTAGGTATTCATGACAATTGATCTCTATGCCTACTTTCTTTTACAGAATATACCAAACTCCGACTCTCACTGCTACAGCGAGTGCTAAGCTACATGTTTTTCTTTCTCTGAAATGAAACTCTCATTTCTCTAAACAGCTTTCAAACATCACATCCAGATAGCAGTGACACTCAGCCTTACACATCACGTCTCACAGATAAAAAAATAAAATGTCACTTTAAACACAAACCGTCAGCTCCGTCACTCTGTAACGCTCTCACAAACACAATCATATATCAATATTATCAAAATAAAACATGACTGCATTCTGCAATCATTACCACCCTGCAAACATCATAAATTACTTCAAATCTTGCGGCTGATTGAGTAATTTTACAGACGGCGCAGCCACTCTGCCCTACATAATTTCCTGATAAGCTGCTGAAATACCTCACAGCTAATAAACATAAAGTACATCTATCAGCGCTACAGAAAACACAGCATGACTGTCTGCGTATCAGGAATATGGCCGCTGATGTGAGGAATGAATTAGGTGGTGCAGATTAGCCGGGCTATCGGAGAGCGGTCGTATTTCAGCACCTTATTCCAGCAGCAATTCAGCTCCGTTTCCTCCATTTAATATATTGAGAGCATAGAATCGATAAGAGAACAGCCAGCCATCAATCACAGCATGATAAGGCATGCAGAGCAGTTCTGCTATATGCATGTCAGGCAGATGGCATTCTGTGTGTGCGTGCGTGTGAGAGAGAGAGAGAGAGAGAGAGAGAGAGAGAGAGAGAGAGAGAGAGAGAGAGAGGCATTGAGAGAGAGAGTGAAACAGACATAGAGAGGAAAAAGACGGAAGAGTGAAAGTGAGAACGAAAGGGACAGACAAAGTGAAAGGGAGAGAGAGAGAGGCGGAAAGAGAGTGTGTGAGACACAGAACGAGAGTGAAACAGCCAGAGAGAGTGAGTGGAAGAGACAGAGTAAAAGTTACAGAGAGAGAGAGAGAGTGAAGGAGAGTGAAAGAAACAAAGAGTGTGAAAGAGAAAGAGAAAATGAGACAGGGAGGGAGAAAGAGAGTGTGAAAGTTATACAGAGAGAGTGAAAATGTGAAAGAGCCATAGAGAAAGAGAGAGAGAGAAAGAGATGTGACAGAGGGAAAACTAGATTAAAGATGTTCTAATAAATATAATTGAGTCATTACACTGTTAGCTCTGTCCAAAGTCATTCTAGATACTATCGATTGATACGATTACCTCAGTCTGCACCTGCACACTTTCACTATGAAACCACAATCGTTACATAAGCAGGATGTGTCTTTGCATCATCTTGCTGAATTAAGCAGGTCTAGACACCATGTTGCTCCAGAATGCACATGTACTCTTCAGCATTAATGGAGCCTTCACAGATATGCCATGTTACCTAAACTATGGTCGATAACAAATCCACATACCGGGATGGGTCCTGGCTTTTAAACTTTGTGTTACTGACATCAGGGTGATTCTTTTCCTCTTTGGTCATACGAACACAACGTTCATTACTTCCTTAACCAATCTGAAAGGTGGACTTATCAGCCCACAGTACAGTTTTCCACAGTACATCAGTCCACTCAAATCCAGAGGAGTCTTCAGTGATCCGTAGATGTTGTTAATACTGTATATGGCTTCCTCTTTATGTAGTACAGTCTTAACTTGTATTTGAGATGCAGCGACGAAACGTGTTTGGTGTTATGGTTTTCCAAAGTATCCCTGAGCTCATGAGATGACATCTATCACAGAAGCATCCTGGTTTTTATTTCAGTGCTGTCTGAGTGAAATAAGTCGTGTTTTTCTGCGTTGAGACGTCTCTGGATTCTGTCTTTTAATAATATTATGGACTGTAGATTCTGAAATCCCTAATTTGCAGTTTTCAAACTGTTACTCGAGACTTTCTCGGATGCTCATTGTATACCACAGCCTGATTGCATCACCTGTTACCAATTAACCTGTGGAATGGTTTTTTTACATTCCCAGTCTGACACTGTCCCTATCATCTTTTTTTAAATGTGTTGCAGGCATCAACATTTGAATCAGTTAAATCAGTAAAGTTGATTAGTTAAAACTAAATTAGTTAAAAGTATCCTGTATTTGTACAGTTTGCAGTATAAGTCAAAGAGAATTTTCAAACCACTGCTTTCTTTATTTAATTGCATTTTGAGACACTCTCTCAACTGGGAAACTGAATCCTTTTGAGGTTTTTTACTAGTTCAAACTATATCAGAAACCTTGGAAGACTTTGACTCGTTTTTGAGATTTTGTTTTTGACTTGATACACTAAATGATTAAGTAATAATCAAATCAATAACTGATGATGAACATGATAATATCCTGAAATGACAGTGATCATTGCTGTACACGCACAAGCTCCTACAAGTGCTCTGATGCAGGACTATCCATGATAAAAACTGAAGTTATGGTCGCAACTTATTAAAGCATGGGAATGTGATCATAATCCTCTGTAATATTATCATCATCATCATCATCATCCTCATCCTCATCATCATAATATTATAATTATTGTTGTTATGCATTATAAGTGCTGTTTTTATTAAACTCTCCTCTTCTGTAAAATAAAATTCAGATCTAGCCAAAACATGTATTGGGCATGGCCATGTTCAGTGTAAATGTGGCAGCAGAGTCCTCTCCTACTTTAAAAGTCAAACTATCTGCTTAAATAGTAAAAGCGGCAGTTGGATTATGGGAATTCTCAGCGTCTGTGGCCGATGGCTTAAAAAAGCTATAACTCCCTGTCCTGATTAACATACACACACCAGGAGAAATAGATGAGGTGCTTCAAAGCCTGAGTGATCAGATTTCCTGTTAGCATTAGCATATTAGCCTGGAGCGAAGGGGAGCATAACCTCAAAAGCCTACCTGATATCATTTACCTTTTAGCATTAGCATATTAGCGAGACGCTAAGAGGTATGCCGGGCTGATACAGAGATGACATTGAGGTTTGACATTGAGTTTGTGTATCGAGCTGGCCAGACAGACAGGCACTCACACACACACACACACACACACACACACACACACACGCACACACACACACACACAGCAGAGAGGGTTGGGTTGATGAGACATGATATGATCAAAGAGTCTTTGTAATAATGGTAATAATGATGATCAAATTGTCTCCATTCAGACAGAGCGGAGAGAAACTACAAGCCGTTTTCCCCAAAGGGTGTGTGTGTGTGTGTGTGTGTGTGTGTGTGTGTCTTCTCCCAAGCTTCCTCTCGCTCTCTTTTCCTGCTCACAACATTTAAATAAGGTAATAAAGCAAAAACTAAATGCTCTGACTCACTCTTCTTCCACCTACTTCCTGTCTCTCTTCTCACTCCTCTTACTCCATCATTCTCCTCATCTCTTATTCCACCATTCTTCTATCTCTGTTTTCACTCTTCCTAAAAATCTTTTCTCCTCTCTGCAACTTCCTCCCCCTTTTTTCTTGTATCTCCTTCTTCATCTGTAAATTTGCTCTCCCTCATCTTTCTCCCTCTGCTCCTCTCTCTCCTCCCATGTGTTCAGCTTAAAGCTTTTTCAGGATTTGTAACACCTTCACAAAATGATAAAGGAAATACTGTGTGAAACTTGATAGATGAGACATAGATCCTACGATGGAGGTTAGCAAATCAGAGTTTTTATTTTTTTTTAAATGTATTAAATGCCTTGAATCCATTAAGTTTGGATTTTTTGGACAGCCTTATCTCCTGCAGCTACTAACCTACTAAACTCTCACCTGTCATTTGAATCTAGCGATTTTCTGTAAATCAATTTCTGGATTAAGGTCTACTGACAATGAGCAATGAGGGAAGTCTTACAAGTTCACTGCATAACACTTTACATAAGATGGGATAATCAAATATAAGTCATAATCTGTGTCACGATTCTGACAATGAATGTACTGTACATCTGAAAATGTCAAAATTGAATCACAAACTGAAGTTGGTCACAAGATGGATAAATTAAACCTTCGATGGACGTGTCAATTTTGGGTTGAGAAGCAAAAATTGAATCACCATTTCAGTGTTTTGTTTGTGATAGGCCATGTCATCATTTTCATCCAAACTAATCATCCAAATTACCATTCACTTGCAAGGTATGTGGGGTCTATAGAAGGGATCTTAATGGATCCAAAGAGCATGAAGAGAAGCATGTTAAACAGCACTCTGCACCAACTTCTGAGTTTAGTTTGATACTAATACTCTATGTTCACTATTCAGAAAGTGTTTTCCTATAACATCTGTATTTTTTCATGGATTGCTTTCCAATAGAACCTTCCAGGTGCCTTCCAGAACAACCCCAAAATGTAAAGCCTAAGACAAGAGCAACTGGTTCAGGGCATATGTCTGGTCATCTATATTTAATGAGTTGAGTATTAGACATTAGAACGATTATCAAGAAACATTGCCACATAACACAGAGTCACATTTCATTGGGGCGACACTTTTAAAGATAAATGGGTCCATGCTGACATGTACAGTATGTGCCACCTAATATGAACACTTTATCAAAAACTACGTTAAGTTAATTGTCCTTGTAGTAATTGTGTTTAGAGAGTTTTGTCCTTACTGCTATTAAAGGCAAAAATGTGATTAAGCTGTATACGTGCACAGAATCTTTCATTCCATCATTCTTAGAGTACACATGACGTGTTGCATAGTGGAAGTATGAAGTGAGTCTGCCCACTGAGGAAATGTATACAGATGGAGCACAAGCTGATTAAGATGTTTAGAATACATCGATTTACAATTACATAATCTAAGTCTGTTACTCATAGTAAGTTTACTTTCATTCATGACAATTTCAAACATATTAAGATGTATGTATGACATTTGAAACTATTTACTGCCTGAATCGCAGAAACTGAATTTTAGCGCATGCAAACACACACATTTGCTTGCCCACTTAAAATATGATCTCCCTCCCATCAAATCTGGTCTAAAATGGTATGTTACAGTCAAAAGGCTATTAGGGCAGATTCTTTCAGCACACATCGTATAGAACGCTAACTGTGTGTGCTTGTCAAGGGCTTTCCTAAGTGGAAATGTTTGCTGCAGAAAAATTAAAAATATGGAACTTAGAATGTCTCTGACAAATTTTCTGGTACTTTCTATCTTTTTAATGAAGTGTATTTAATTAACTGTGTCTGTTTTCTATCCTGTATGGACCAATGATTCTCAAATAAAGACTGAATTATTTTCGATGGAGGGCTGCACACTACATTACTTTCCTGATCTTGACTGTAAGAAAGTGCACAGTGTGTTAGAGTAGCACCCTCTGAACGCAAAAGGTCCCCCACTGTACAGAAGAAAGGGTTTCAAAGGGTTAAGTTTATGGTAAGGGTTTAAGTAAGGCTTAA